>NC_140205.1:16337901-16507901 GCF_965226575.1 Pagrus pagrus | reverse complement strand
CACTCACACACATACACTGAACTCCGACCTGCTTATTTATCATCAGTCACATAAGAGAATGAGCTAAAGGGCCTAAATGTAAAATTTACATGCCTCAAACAGCAAACGCACTCACACACAGGCCTTTGTCTAACAGAATGAGACCAGTAATCTTTCCTCCACTTATCTTGGACGTGTCAGCTAAATGGGAAGTGAAAAGTCAAATATGAGATGTCACATTTAGTTTACCTCCCTGCCTACTCCCTTCATCTCTCCCTCCTCTCTTTCCCTCCCTCCATCCTTTGTTCACTTTGCTCTGCACATCTCTATTTGATTGCATCTCCCTCCGCCTCAACATGATGCTTGCACAATACACAATGCTCACCTCCCATCTGGGTGATGGCTGTGTATTGGCATGTTGAGTTAATGGATTTTATACAGAGCAAGGAACGTTTAGTCTGAGCGTGGAGAAACAGGGTATTGAGATACTGACAAAAAAGGAGGCTGAGATACAGAGGGACGAGGAAGTGAAGGGAAGGAGAGAGGCTGAGAAGACAGAAGGAGATGCAGAATATAAACATTTGGGATTTTATCCTTCCAGCTATGCAATGTTGCCTTAATCATTACTTTACTCTGCTGCCACATAGGTGGGAAATCTCTTTTTTTTTCTGATAAAAAAAGACAAATCTGCAAGAGCCAAAAATAACAGACAGGTATTTGTAAAAATTTTACTCACACTTTTGCTGTGATTTTCACCTCTAGTAAACCTCATTGGCTACCACTGACTTTAAGGAATAGGACACAACTTCTTGATTCTTTTGTAGACTTTGTTGACTGCTGCAATATTGATGTACAGTGAAAGAACTTTTGCATTTAATCGGCCAGAATTTTGTTAAAATAACCATACACAGTATTTCCTGCGATTAAAGTGACTGACTAAGTAAATGGTCCCTGCTGGAACTCTAGGCTATTGTAAAAGTTATTCCATGACTCTTATTTAACCTTTTTTGAGGGCAAAGAAAATATTAAGGCACAAGTCAGAGAAAAGATCTGCACACTATAATGAAAGCTCCAAGTGAATTGAATTTAACAGAGCAATATTTCGATTTAGAAAAGATCTGTTGTCCACTCTGTTTGTCCAAAGAAAGAGATTCTCATTCTAATTTATATTTCTACTTCATATTCATCCATTTTGCTGTATTGATACTGCAGGTGTAACCTTGGCCAAAATTAAAAGCTCAAAAATACGACAAAAAAAGCTTGCAAGGCTGTTGCACAAGCTCTGATTTGATTATTTCTTTAAAATAGAACAACTGTTGAATGAAATTCAAGCCCAAGGAAATTCAAGTTGAGCCTTGTTAGTTCAGTTTGTTAAGAGAGCAGCTGTCTTGACATCACTTTCAGGTTAGCCCAAGAATAACAACATAAAAACAGCATCAGTCACTTCAGCTAAGACAATCAAATATTAGCTGTGTTTCAATAAAGCATTTTTAAGCGTAATTTTTAAAAATAGCGCATTAGAAATTTTGTGGAAACTGCAAAATTCGGAAATTGTCTTATGCAAATCAAAGTTAATCCCCAACATCAGCTGTTTCTGCTGTCTGTGAAAACGTGTCTTCTTTGCCGTCTCCAGACAGCATGCAACATGGCCAATGCTAGCTGACATGCAAGAACAATTACAACTTGCCCTATTGAAAGTAATTCCTGAAGATCTCTCTCCATTTTGTCTCCTGGTTTGTTTACCTCTAGCCTCTGTTTACTTCCACATCTACACGTGACGTAGCCTTCACTGCATCATCCTTTGACAAAATTACGCTCTACGTAGCTTAGTTCATTCGCTCAAAACTGTTTATGGAAAAGCACCAGATTTGCATGTTTATTTCTTTTATTTTTTCAGATTTTCAAAAGTTTGCTTAAAATTCGCTTGACATTTTATGGAAACATGGTTACTGTCTAAGCGACAAATCCCTTTAGCAGCCAGAGTAAATACAATTCTTTTCTGTCAGGAGCTAAGGAAGAAATAGTGTGATAGAGCCACAAAGTCTGAAGAGGGAGGAGATCGGGGTGAATGAATGGGTCAACAAAATGAGACAACAGTGTGTCTCATTTTGTTGACCCATTCAAAATGAGACACACTGTTGGCCTTCCATTTCTTACCAGCAGTCAACATTGCTATCTTTTAACCATGACCAAGTGTTTCCCCAAGTGGTTATGTCAATCCAGCATAATGATCTTTCCCTGAACTTGAACAAGGGGTTTTCTGTCTAAACTAACTAAACCTTGATCATAGATCAGTTTTATTTTTGCAACTGTTGTTGGACAGTAGTTAGTTGTTGAGTTTGGAGGCCTTTTACCTGGATTATGTAACTCAATGCAATTTCTCAGTTAGGGTTTGAGATCAGTCTTTCTCAAAGGTGAAACATGTTCCTGGAGCTTACTATCCATGCTCTTAGCATGCTCTTAGTTAAACAACAATTAATTTGTTAGCATTTGAGATGCACTGATTTACCGGTTGAACGTCAGAAATGACCTACACTCACCTTTTTGATTGTTATATCAGCAAATACGATGACATTCCCCTCAGGTTTATCTGTTGTGTCACATCAGCCATGACCTACTGTCTCGTGACATGCCTGCCAACAGTTTGTAAGGTTTGTAAAAAAAGCAGTTGATTAATTTATTGCAAATAAAGGTTTCTTTGTTTCCCTGGCACTCATTGATTTTGGCATCAAATCGTTATTTTAAACATCTGTGACAGAATTTCACAATAGCTGCATCCTTAGTTACAGTAGGATTCAGAAGTTTGGCTCCTGCTAAGGTGTACAGGTTCTGCAGCATGTGTATCACAAGTCACTATAGCTGGTCAAAGGACAAACAAACATAATATGTTAACGTTGAGCAAGATTGTTTTATTGCTGTGTTGTGCTGTTTATGTTTCATAAAGTTCTCTTTCTTCTGCAACAGAGCACAGAACTCAACTTTATACTTCGGCTCTCTATTAATTAGCCAAATTTTGCACAGAAGATATGAAGGCAACTGGAGCCAGAGAGCTATGTCCACATTGAAATTAGCAATGTGATCAAGTGTTAAGCTGAAATAAGCAATAATTCATTAGGTCTGTGTGGTGTCACATCATTCATCACTTAATCAAGACTCAATTGAGTCTTGTTTAAAAGCTGCAAAGTTGTGGCTTCTTTGTACCTCTGAGTAATTGTCTCGAACTTGGTTAATTACATAACACACCACTTTGCAGGTATAAAAATCACTGCAGTGCATTGGAAAGTCCCTCTGGAGACTCCAACCAACGGGAAATTGCAGCAAAGAGTTTAATTGTAGAATTGAGAACACTGGGAGGTATAAATTCTTTCTCAGGCACTCTGGAGAGTGTTTTCTTTGTTCCTGTCAGTGGGAGAGATAACAATTCCTCCCACCGTTAACTACCTGCCTGCCTGCCGACCGGGTTTTGTTGTGTTTTCTTGTGTTTTGTTGCTGCTAATAGGCTTAATTGGCCATAACCCAGGCACCCAGAGAGGGAGGGGGAGTAATGAAACTACCTGCTCTCTATCTCTCTCTCCTTCGCCTCTGTTCTCTATCTCACTTTCTCTTCAAGGAGAAAGTATTCCACAGAGGAACAGTGAGCGCATTAGGAAGGGTGCGAGCTCAGACAATCTATGAGGCCCGGAGCTATTTGCAACACACACAAATACACAGGTAAAGGGAGGAAAACGGTGGAGGAAAAGGGGGCATGAGAAGGTAGAGAAAGAGCAACAGGAAAAAGAGAGGCGTGTATGTCTGTGCAGTTTCCCCGAGAGCGAAGAACAAAGCCAGGTAATGTTTATGGATGACGGTCTTTAAAGGCCTGGCGTTTGCTGAGCAGCACTTTGATACTAAAAGCACCCTTGATTATCACTGGGTCAGGCTATAGAATGCATGCTCTTGATGTTTAATTGATGTGGCTGTTTTGTGACAGTTAAATACGTCACGCTGCTGTTTTGATCTCCCCACTATGCCATATCATATAGCTGCAGAAAGCCATTGATGTGAGATTCATTTGTTCTGCGCCACAAATAGTGATTCTCTATTTGATCTGTATACACGTGGTTAATCTTTAACTGTAACATAACTAACTGTGGGTGTGTGGGTGTGTGTGTGTGTGTGTGGGTGGGTGTGTTTGTTCGCGTTTCCTGCTCATTGGCTTGTAATTCTACTTCTTCTTTCCAGGAACAACGCCACAGGCATATAAGCCATTCAAACTATGATACATTTGTGTAAAATGAGCAGTGTATGTGTGCGTGTGTGTGTGTGTTTGTGCGCGTGTGCTTTGGCTATATAAATGAAAAACACACACTCCACAACCTTACTGTGAAACACCTCTGTGTTGCTGTGTAGAAATGTTGTTTTAATACTCCTCTGAGATAAAGGCAGTGAAACCGCCCTGCCTGCACTCTGAGGGAATACTATGAGAACAGTATGTCAGTGGGCAGATTGTATATGTATGTGTATGAGTGTGTGTGTGTGTGTGTGTGTGTGTGTTTGGAGCAATGGGACCTGAAGGAACACCGCGAGGACAATCTGTCGCCCCTCCGCCTGGGCCCTGGGTGACAGATGATGTGCTCCCACTGCTGATCTGTGTGTGTGTATGTATGTGTGTGTGTGTGTGTGTGTGTGTGTGTGTGTGTGTGTGTGTGTTTGGGGGGTTGACCATATGGAGACAGCTTGCGACAATAACAATAGCTTTATCCCAGCCATGTTGTCAGAGGTTTCAGATGTTGCAGCCAAAACGAATATAGAGATTGTCCTTACCCGGTGTCAACAATGTTCTGCACTGCTCAAGTGTCAAGCACTGAATCTCTATTGGCTCCACGTGTGTTGAGCTCTGATTTTCAAAAGAGAATTCATCTTCATCACGAAATGCAAACAGGGCTGAAAGTAATAAAAAGAAGGTATTTACTGAGACGCCTGCTGGTTTATACTTGTCTGCCCCACTCAAAGGTACCATCTTCCATGTCTTCCCTTCAGTTTGGTCTTGTCTGTTTCGTCACTATCCTGAAAACATTCTCATGAAACAATGCTAAATAACCTTGCAAATAAATCCTCAGAATCTCTTTTACGAGTTCCTGGCAATGGTCCTGTGGATTAGTGCGGCAAAAAGTAGGCAGTGAGACGAGGTTGTACAGTTGACGTTGGTATACCAATTTCTCTAGCCTTCATTGCTTCACTTTTGTAGCAAGCTAGAGTCCCACTGGCGTGAGATAAGAGGGAACAACAAAACCTTCTGCCCACCCCAATTCCATGATTATGGTACAAAGTGGTAATGTCTAGCTAAGCCTTACATTCCAGTCATAGTACATTATCATTCATGTCTAAGCTTATGGCATCTAACATGCACCTCCTTGCATTTGTGTTACCTGGCGAGCCTCCCCTTTAAAGACAGTGGCCTTGTGTTTGACTGGTGAATTTGTTGTTGGAAGTGAGTCTCTCCCAGAGTGTGTGAGCATTCCTAGCACGTTGGAGCAAAGCACCGTCCCTCAGACTACAGGCCATCACAGTGATAACTACCCAAAAACAGCCTGAGCTCAGTTGGAGCATGCAGTTTCCTCACAAGAGTATGTCATCAAACTTTACTGACATTTTTTGTCCCCCCACTCTTTAACCCAAGTCCGCACCACTGTTATGTCCACATATTAGTTTTGGTTCTACAGTCATGTCTATGGTAATTTTGCCATCTGTGCTATAAATTTTGAATTTAAACAGGTCATTACATTTTAAATATTTTAGTCTTTCCCACATTCGAACAAAATTCCAAATTTCAAATTTATGACAGATTTTAATACTGTATGTTCCACTGGTTCATAATGCACAGGAAATTTGATGGATTTCTTGCACAAGAGGAAGCAGTCATTTTTCAAGAAATAAGAAAGCTTTATACTATTTCCTCTGTTCAGACTGCATAATATCAGCTGTGTGGTAGAGCACCTGCTGAAAGCTCCTTGGATATCAATAAAGTCCATCAAGGCCCTTGTTCTTCCTCTTTTTTCCATAAAACCACTACACATGGGGCAATGCCAGTGAGGGGAAAGCAACAGATAATGGGAAATGTGGTTTTGATTTTGGGAAACCCAAAATGCAACATGCAGCACCTTTAGCAGACCAGAGGCTAGAAAGTCCTTGGAAAATACAAACCTCCACGCCAGCACATATTCTTATTCACTATCTCTCAGTTGTGCATGGCTGCAGTGACCACAGGCCAGTCCTCTTAGCATTACTCACCATTGTATTTACAGTTAAACCCAGGGATAAACTCACCCTTTGTTACCAAGCACTTAAGACCTGACGTGTGGTGTATACACACTGCAGAATGGGGGTGGTGTGTGTATGTGTGCATTCATGCTTGTGTGTGTATTTCGGACAGCCGTTTGTCTCTTAAACTCAAACAAAAGAGCGTACATCCTCCATCACAGCTTTATCTGTTTATGCCATCAGCTCCTCAGCACCCACATGCCTGTAAACACACAACCCACCCGGTCCGTGTCACACAAACACATTAGAAAAAGCAAGCACCCAGGTGGGGGCCAGTGCCCCATGACTTTGAACTAATAATTCCTGGTGGAAGTGAAGTCACCACTAGTCACCAGATTTCTGGACTAATATGGAAAATAAGGGAAATTATCCTATTCTCCAAAGAGAAGTAATGGTTTATCATATAGTATGTGTACATATACACATATATAACATGGTCTATACCAACTTTTAACTCATTTTTAATTTTAGGACAATAATAATTGAGTCAGATTCTCATCACATTTCATTGGATCTCTGCAACACAGACCTCGCTCTCATGTGGTTGTGTATACACCCGCACACATCGAAAATGTGGCCAAAATCACTATGAAAGTAACTGCTAATTTTGTACATGAATGTTGAGTAACAAAGAAGTCCGTCTTTCAACAACCTCAAAATTCCTTTAATCATGTTTTAATTATGGAGGGTTGCACTTTAACATTCAATATGTTTGACTTTTTAGACTTTTTTGACTTTCCTTTCTGAGAATACGTTTATATATGGTTCATAAGATCTGTCATTATTGAAAAATAGCACTGTAAATAGAGCTTTGCATTTCCTATATTTTCTTCCCAGTTAAAGCATCCCACCAGTTCATCAATGGAAAGTTTTGAATGTAAACAGCAACAGCAACAATGTGTTGCGTTTGGTTTGCATCAGAAATAACAGGACACAGCTTAAATAGAGCTGAATGCAATTAGTTAAGAGTGCAATAAGAATATGAGTAATAAAGTAATATTAAAAGGTACAGAAAGAAATGTAGGCGTGAAACTAAACTCAGACCGTCATAAGTTGGTGGTGGTCCTGCTACCAAGCAGCTTTCCCCTGCTGTGGGGCTGTGGTGGAAATACATACCATCACGGCTTGGCTTGCCACTGCTAAAGACAACCAACCCAGGCCTGTGGAAAAACCCTTTATGAAGTAATAAAAAGATGTGACGGGACAGAAAATACCTTCCACCACATGTCCTACTCATTCAGAGAGTGCATTATGTTGCATCCACCATACTAACATGTTTTCTCAATCCTATCAGTAGCCTTATCATTAGTATACTACATAGACATGATGCTTTATGAGTTATGAGTTTTGTCTGGGCTGTTGCCTCCGGGTTTGTGACTGACAAGTTTTGGATGTTGGAGTTTCCTTAAGCGCACCACCAAAGACAAGTTTTAAACAAACTCTGCTTGCTCCTGTATTGTTAGTCCACAAAGATGCAGCTGTAAAATAAAGATTGTACAGTAGAATAGATCTATCTCTAGAAAGTTTTAAGTCTGCAGATTCATGAATGGAAACCAACTGAGAGACTGTTCAGGGGCAACAGCATGTAGGTGAACTATTCACAGAAAGTGTGTCCATCACATTGACTCGTGGTGACAACCTGCTCTCCCAGAAGTTGATACAGAAGTGGAACAGCAAACTGACACACAACAAAGTGACCCAGCGCTGGGGCCGGTGACCCCGTTAGCGGAGCCCCATCAGTACCCCAGTTTCAGTCTGCTGACATTAAAGACAACTGGACATGATGGAAACTGCATGAAACCCAAGGGTTCCATTCTGAGGCTGCCCGCTTGGCCTTGTTTCCTGGACAGAGCAGAGGAGCAAAACCCATATGTCAGACAATGTAATGCCCTGTGAAGCATACCACCCCAGTGGTATCTGACAGAAAGGAGAGAAAGAGCACACACACGCACAGACACACAATCTGATTTGAGGACAGGGCTTTCTGGATGGCCGCTCTGGCAGATGAAGAGACAGCAGTGACATAGAGTCTGTTTCTGTCAAAGTGTCTTGGTTTGTGTGTGTGTGTGTTTGTTAACATGAATTTGTTTGCATCTGAAAGTTTGTATACCTGAATGTGCATATGCTATCTATTTTGTTTATGTGCGCGTCCACTATGTCTGTATGTCATCGTTACTGGGCTGTACTTGCCCTCTCCACACACACACACCCACGCACACACCCCCACACACACACACACAACTCCTGCCATCTCCCACTCTTTGTCCCTAGTGCAGATGGCATGTGGGTCTTTCCTCTTCTATTCTGTCCTCATGGTCCCCCAATACTGAGTCTCTGGGCTGGCGGGAACCATATGTCCAAACTAAACTGACCTAACTCACACCTCACAGTCTGTCATCTTACCTGTCTGTCTCTCTCCTTTTCTTCCTACCTTTTCTATAAACTCTTTGTCTGCCATTACTAGCTCAAAGCAGTACATTTCCTTGTGTGATTTTTCTTGTTTGTAATAAAAAATCTTGAAAAAGGCACAGATGAACAAATACCAAGTGGTAAATAATAAAACAGGGTCCATTGAACTTCCATTTGTCTCTTTTGTCTCAGCAGTCCTTTGCTGTCCCTGTCTTCCACAGATTTCATTTCCCAAACAAACAATCCCACTCTCCCTAGCCTCCATATGCTGTTCTCTGACCATTTACCTTTTTGGCTCCCTCACCCCTCACAGTGCCCTGATTCATACACTAGTTCAACCCCCAGTACTGGAAAACAGGGAATACATAAAAATACACCGAGCATCTGAGCAACGTAGCAGCATGGGTATTGGTTCAGCCTTGCATGGTGTTGCACATAAGCATAAATGAGTTGCGGCAAAGGTTAAACTATCCCAAAACTCTACTCAGATGTAAAATACATACACACATAAGATAACTGTAACTTAGACTTAAAAGTTTCCAGGTTTTCAAGGTCAACCTACAGCATTACATACCTTGGTGACATTTTGCATACCTTAGACCAGGGAACAAACTAGCAGCCTTGGAGCCAGTTCCAGTTTGCAAGACAATTTCATACAGCAACATGCTCAAAATTGTTATTATAATTTTTTATAAATATTGTTACATAATTAATACAAACACTTGCCTTTCCTATTTTAATTTTCCTCAGTGTTTTATTTCGGTGTAATCGCTAACAACAATCTCTTATTTTACATTTAGCAGCTAATGAGATGCGTGTACATCTTCACTTAAAACAGCAGCACCCTGATTTGGTCAGCCAAGCCTGACCAGAAAAAAAGCTGTATACGTCTGCTGTACAAGCAGTTTATTACGACCGATATTTACATTTATTGTTTGGCGGTGACCTCTTCAAACCATAGTAATTATGACAGGAGAAAAGGAGGAAATTAGGTGGCGTAGTATAAAGAGCAACACATTCTTCATAGGGTGAAGGATAAAGGGAACAAACACAACCAAACTTTCAACCAAGAGACTGCCGTTTATGTCCAAATCCAAAGTCAAATTGGACTTATTTTAACTTAAATCATGTACTCAAAATAACTTATGTTACGTAAATACGTATTTTAACCCAGACCGTGATCTTTTCTTCAAAATTACCAAGTAGTTTTGGTGCTTAAACAGAACTTAACTGCGACCATCACACTACCCATGTGACGACAAAGGTCCGGTATGACAAGGATCCTGTGGGCCTGTCACTGGTAGTCTCCAATGGTTATATACAGTCGCGGTCAAAAGTTTACATACACTTGCAAAGAAAATGTGTATCACGGCAGTTTTCAGTTCCAATGATTTATAGAGTTCTCATTTTCCTGTGATGGAATGAGAGGAACACATTCATGAAGTTTGCTTCAAATCTGAATTTATTATGGGTCTTCTGAAAGTATGACCAAATCTGCTGGCTCAAAAATATACATACAGTAATTCTAACATTTGATTAAATGTCCCTCAGCCATTTTCACCTCAATTAGGCACTTTGGATAGCCATCCACAAACTTCTGGCAAGCCTGAATTTTTAACCACTCCTCTTGACAGAATCGGTGAAGTTCAACTAAATTTGTTGGCTTGGACTTGTTTCTTCAGGACAGTCCACATGTTCTCGATAGGGCTCAAGCCAGGACATTTTGTACATTTTCTTTACAAGTGTATGTAAACTTTTTACTGCAACTGTATGCTATTTCTGGAGTCAATTGACGTAGACAGTGGGATAGGTATGAGGACATGTTGATTTATTATTCAAATGGTCCTTTCTAGAAAGTTGGTGAAAACAGTGGCTCTCTCTCCCCCAGGAGGAGGTCTACAGTACCTGATGGACACTGTCTGAAGTCCACTGAGGGTTTTTTTTTCTTTTCTTTAATTCTTTACTTCTGTATCTAGGTTGTTAGTCTCAGTTCACATTTAATTTTCTACACTTCTGATACTAACCGTGGCTCTGATTTCTGTAGAGGATAAGAGCTTCCTCGAATGTTTTGCATTGTATATTTTGTACAGTATTCATCGAAAGAGGAATGTTGGTGTGTGTGTCACAAAACACTAGACTGACTTTGGGAATGTTCTTTTAGCCTCAGTATAAAGAAAACATAGATTTTCCAGCTAATATCATAACTTTTGAGACCTGTACACCTGCAAGATGTCGATCAAACAGCTCAGGTTTGTCACACACCGTATCATACTGTATACACCAACTGTGTGAATGTCTTTATTAAAAAGATAGTTTGTCTACACTCTACATTAGAGAATATTACATGTGAAAATATTGCAAATGATTACCTGAAATACTTCTATTGTAATGCACCTCACAAGATAAATTAGAGGCCCCTTCACTAATCCCCCCCTTTCATACAGACACACACACAATCACAAACACACACACCCTCCCCTCCCTATACCCTACATGTCAGATGTACAGATATGATGCTTACTGGCTGCCCACTGGCCCCATAGAGGCCAGCTGTGAATGCCGATTGGCTGGATACTGACTGTGTAGTCATGGAAACTGACTTGAGCCCTGTGTGTGACCTCATGAAGGCCACATAAAAGCTGGGTTACAGAAACAGGGAGAGAGAGGGAAAGTGTCCATGTGTGTTTTGGGGAGGGAGACAGAACATGACTGAAAATGTTACTCAACCCAGTTCAATGTGTCTTTGCTGTAGTCCAAAAGCAGTCCCTTGAGAACTTACATACTGAAATACAGTAAGTCGTTCTGTCTGTGTATGTGTATGTGTATGTGTATGTGTATTTGCATGTGTGTGGTATGAAAATAGGCACTGACCTACAAGCGTCCCCAGAGAGGTGGCTCTGCTGCAGAGTTGATTCCCATCAGAGAGACGACCAACCCTGGTGAAGAGAAACAGAAAGAGATTTAGCTGGAGTTCACTCTCCATTGTGAGACACACGCATGCACAGACAAAACACCATATTACAATGAGAGAGAGGAGAAAAGTGTAGGGACGACTCGACCCTCAGACAGACTGAATTACAGGAGAAAGCAAAAAAGAGACAAACTAACTAGAGGAAAATGAGAAACTATAAGAGGAGACAAAAGAAAAAGAGACACGGACTCAATAAGATGAGAAAGGGAATGAGAAATAAAAAAGAACGGCAATTACTGCCTTGTGGTTGTATGTCTCCGCCAATCAGTCAAGCTGCAGTTCACATCTATGTCTGACTCATTTTTGTAGTGAAGACTTATAGAAGGTATTCAGTGTATTTTTTGGCAAAATGGAGTTTATCACAATAGTGACATGTATGATTCCAGTGAATAATTTCCGGTGAGACTACAACGGACTGATAGAGAGGTTCATCACATGGTGCAACAACTATCACGTGCGGCTCAATATCAGCAAAACTAATGAGCACTACTGTTGTATGTCATTTAGTGTGCAAGTTCGGTGAGAACAACAGAAAACTGTCAGAAAAAGAGAGAGAGAGAGAGAGAGAGAGAGAGAGAGAGAGATGAAATTTCGTCATAATGAGCGTATTAATTCTTAAGTTATGGTCAATAACATGTTTTGTGAGATCAAAGTGACCTTGAACTTTGACCACCAAATTCTAAACAGTTCATCCTTGAGTCCAAGTAGACAAATGTAATGAAAGGACAGACAGACGGACAGACAAAGGGAAGGACAGACAACCCAAAAACAGAGTGCATCTTGGCCAAAGCTGTCTCTTGTGCAGAGGCATAAGAAGAACCGAGCAGTGAGGAAGTTGGAACTACAACAGAAGAAGCAAAGAGTACAGAGAAAGATCTAGCTACAAAACACATTAATACAGGAGGTGTAGGTCAACTATAAACTCTGGTTAAAATGTTTGTTCTTGTAATGTCTTTTGTGTGAAGTGTGCAGAGCAGAATCAATCCTTCTTCCAGGAAATGTGTTCAATGCCAGACTTCTCATTTTGTAGGAGGCTTTTCACAACGCTCGTCATTGTCCTCCAGATTTGGAAATTACACTCGTTAATACTGCTATTTTGTTTTGTTGTTATGGTTGCTTTTATTGTTCAATTCATTTAGCAGGAAAATGAAAGGGGCTACAACACTTATTTTGCAGGAACAACAAGCTCTTCATTCATGAAAACCTAACTTTACGGAACTTCTTCATTCTGCTGGTTCATTTATTGTTGGCAGTACCTTGTCTCCTGCAGCATTTTCAGCGTTTTTAAAGCTCCAGAAATGTTCAAAATAAGGCATACACTTAAAGGTATAGTTGGTAATGTTGGAGAGCTAGCAAGATTTGAAAGTGGCACCTCGTCTAAGCTCCACCCCCTTCTCCCCCTCCCGTCAGTGCTCCGTACAAAGCCCCGCCCCCACAAACTTGAACGCGCATCAGACAGTCCGTCAGCAGGGCAGAGGAGAGCCGTTAGCATTGGGCTAATACAAGCTACAAAAGTAGCTAAGTTGGCTAACGTTACATATTTCATGAAAATAACAAATCCCCCCGAAGCGAAACAACTAATTACCTGTCCAACAGAAAGACAGCAACCTCTGCATCACTTCTGGAGGTGCTACTTTTGGCTGCATTTTCTCTGCCATTGTTCTCTCTTGCTAACTCTGCTATCTCTTCTTCTTCTGTTGTTTTATGGCTGTTGGCAAACAACTTTTAGGTGTGCATTACCGCCACCTTCTGACCTGGAGTGTGGATCTCCTGCTAACTCCGTATGGAGTGTGCTGAATATATCCGGCAATGGTGACACGTGATGAGTGCGCGCAGGGAGGAGGGGGGGACAGAGGGGGGTGCAGGCAGGACGAGACATGAAGGCATCTGATTGGTTCTTTCAACTCGGACCGAGAGGGAGGGATTGGTCAGAGTTTTTACAGGCCTGCAGCTGCCACAGAGGTCTTATTTTTTCGTTCCTTTTTCTGAACACATTATGTATGGACTACTCTCAGGGTGGAAAGACCATTTCACCCAGTATAACAAAAAGTGTTTCTGAACAGGATTACCAACTATACCTTTAAGCATATATATTTAGGTGTGCCCTCTTTAAGGGGGCTAAAATACGTCTTGCTGTCGGTTCTGTTTAGCAAAAAAATTCTCTGCTTCCCTGTCGGTGCTACACACTGCTTCTCCACAAAGGGGGCGAGCTAACCGTCATCTACTGCAGATACACTGACTAGTCCGGTCCAGTCCAGACCCATGTAGTCTTGTCCAGTTTGTCCCATCCTTTCTGGTTCAGTTCTCTTTAAACCTAGTCAGACTTGCTTGAGACGGAGACTAAACCAGGCAATGCTACAGGAGCATTGGTATGTTTACTTAGGCAGGCACACGCATGTGTTTTAGAAATAATGCCAAAGCAACTAGTGATTTATTTTTGAGGGATCTGTGAAGAACGTAACAGCTACACTACTGGTACTTTGTGTACCATGAACTGAGGGTCGATAAGTGAACTGATAATAGTTAAGATGAAAATTCTGTGAAGTATAAAATAAAACACAATCTACAAAGAATTTTAATGTACCGTTACTGTAAAAAAAACTAATAAACATTCCTTAGTGTCACATTTCCATCATCATGGTTCATGTTTAACTACATAGAATCTTAATTACTGAAAATTTATGAAGACTAAAAATGGGAACCATATTCTAAGCTTCGGCAACCAAAAGCTTAAGCCTTTTTGCCAGCCTTGGCGACCACTTTTAAAAGTTGTGTTGAGCCCTGGTAGATGGAAAAACATAAGCTCAAATTCATGCTCCCACACTCAAAGGCACATGCAGTACAGACACTGTGAATGTGGACACAGCTAATGAAGCCGAGGACAAAGACAGAACGTTGCCTGTGTGAAATACAAACTGTGGGTAAACATCCAGATCAGTGGATCTCCTCTTGGCAGGCCTCAGCTGCCTTTCTGCCACGTCCAGCCGAAAACTGCCACCCTCCTCCCCTTGTTCCAACCTAACACCTCCCTCTTAAACATCAGCTATTAGATAAACACACATGCACGCACGCACGCACGCACGCACGCACGCACACACACACACACACACACACACACACACACACACACACACAGAGTTCCATTTATTACTCTTTAAAAAGGTCACCGTTTTCTCTGGCTAAGCGCCCCGCGCTATTGATAATTTTATGCATAAACAAATGGCAAATTTGTGCCACATAAATATGTATTAGCAATTAATAATGGTGGTGTGTGTGAGGGGACGCCAGGTGCATGCCGAGTGGGGCTGGCTGGCTGCTGGTGGAGCCTCTGAGCTGGACTGGTGGCTTTATGCTGCTAGCTGGTCTCTCTCTCCTACACTGAGTCTGCACAATGGCCACTTAGGCACACACCAGAAACACAAACACACATAAGCAAAGACTGAGACAAGCACATATGCAAACTGTACAACCAAATACTCTTTACTCACACGCAAACAGACACAGACTTATAGTTACAAAAAGAGCACATAAACAGTGCATAGAGTATATGACACCTGAGTGAATGAAAATATTAATTACAAAACATTTGCATGTAACTACACATTTGCATATATGGACACACAGACACACACACACACACACACACACACACACACACACACGCACACACACACGCACACACACACGCACACACACACACTAAGACAGAGCAGCATTTGTGCACAGAGGCAGGCCTGAGGGATTGATGGCACAGCAGGCCTAATGTCCTCTCTCTTTCTCCCACCTGGAGAACAATGCATCCATTACATTTGACACCCCACCAAGGACCAAACACAGGCTTCAGTCGTCTAAATGCTGTGGTACTATAAAGTCAATTTAATGAGAGGAGACATAAGCCGGTCAACCAGAGCTGGTCAGGTTTGAGTACTTACATGGTGCATGATATATATTTCTATAGAGCAGCTTTCTTCATATACATATGATATTGCTCTTCATCATGTTCAATTTCAAGACTGGAATTCTGGACTGTGTGTAATTTAACAGTGTTATCAGGATGTGGCATGTAGGTGTTAAACTTAGTTTCACTTTAGGAGACACATCATAGCATGGTAAACTTGTGGCTGTGTGACTTTTTGAGGGTTCCTCTTATAGCTTGAGACATCCAGTTTTGACTGTTAAAATACTTCAGCAAAATAATTCATGAGAAAACAAAAGCAAAATGCACATGTAGAAAGTGCATTTTGTTTGTATAAAAGACGACTACAGTTTTCAGCATCATGCATCATCAAAGTTGAGTTACTTGAGTGATATAGAGCAATATATTTTATACCATTAACATTCATTAACTAAATACAGGAAACTACTGCCAATCAAACAGTGCTAATCAGAACAAAGAACTGAACTTTTGAAGCAGACAGCCAGCTGCATGTCAGGAGTTACTGAAGTGAGAGGAGGCAAATTATTAAAATACAGACATGTGAAGACCTGATGAATACATTTGACCTCAGCTGCTTTCAGGACAACCAAGCCAGCAAGGGATATTTAAAAAATATTGTGCAGGAGTTGCAGAGGCTGTGTGTGTGTCCGTCTGTGTGTTATGTTGTCCGTCTGGCGTGGTGAGAGCAGGCTGGCTCCCCTGTAGAGCACTATCACTCTGCTTGGCTAAACACAATCACACAACCCCAACCTAACTCAAACGACCCACTGAGAGTCAGAGAGAGAGAGGCAGACAGAGAGAGAGCACAGAGCCTATAAGGTTATATAGATATGAGTGTGTGTGTGTGTGTGTGTGTGTGTGTATGTGTATGTGTATGTCCATGTCCCCTACGTGCACTTGCAGGACAAAAGGCAGGCCCATCTGTTCCATTGTCACAAGGTCTTAAATACGAATCAGATAAACATGACATTTGGGATGAGCGGCCAAGCTCAAGTTATAAACCCTGACATCAGACCTCTGTCTATTAGTGTGTGTGTGTGTGTGTGTGTGTGTGTGTGTGTGTGTGAGAGAGAGAGAGAGAGAGAGAGAGAGAGAGGGAGAGTGCGTGTGTGCGTAGGTACATGCATGTGTGTCCTATTATTGTCAGCCTGAACAAGCAGTGCACATTAACCTGTATGAATTCTGTGTATATTAGTTTCAATCAGACTTCTATTTCATCCTGTGTGTGTGTGTCATCTCCGTGTGTGCACTATTAGTGTGTACACTTTTATGCGTTAGTTGTATAACCTGCTCCCATTCTCAGGAGGTGCAGGGCTGACACACTGGATCTGTAGCGGCTGAAGGAGGATTAGCGGCCCATTGGCCTAATCAGAGGAGATAATCATACTATTCTCTATCATGACAACAATCAGCCGGGAGAGACACACATCTGCCTATTGAGTTCAGCTCTAATGCTATAATAGTGATGAAACATCTGGTCATTTGGGGCTCAATGCAATCAAGAAGAGGGATTGGGACAGTTGCAGATGGCAAACCTATAGTAATTATCTGTTTTAGGCAACAGAGATGCAGACAGAGGGATACACACAACACTCAGGTTCACAGGCCACCCTGCTCTGGTAACAATAAGCTCACACTGTGAGAAATGTGTCAGTGGACCTAAAGAGAGACCAATTTTGATTTCTATCATTCAAAGCACCCTTGTGAACTTTTGATTTGAAAGCTAAGACAAAAAATGGACACTATTATATAAGTGCTCCAGCGAAAATGGTCCTACAAGACAATAACTGAATTTTTATGACTGTAAAAAAAGGTATAGTATGGATTACCTTTTTCAAGTCAGTCAGAGCCCTCTGATCTACAGACATAAATGGTGCTTCCTGTCTGACCCGGTTTGATCACTATGTTAAATGTGTGCCCTCATACCTCCCCCCACCCCCTGCTGTTCACACTCTCCAAAGAGCAGACCCCCCCCTTCGCATGTCTTTTGTTTACCTATTGTTTGAACCTGCCATTTGTCTTCCTTGTTCTTAAGCCTGATTTATGCTTCTGCGTCGCGGCAACGGCGTAGCTGCGTCATCGACGCAGACCCCTACGCGGACCCTGCGCCGTAGCCTGACGTGCGCCTCCAAAAAATCCTGACTACGCGTCACGTCGACGCGTCACGTCGACGCGTCGAGACGCGAACGGCAAGGACTGTGATTGGTCCGCTCAGAACGTCATTTCCGGCAGTTGCTTTTCCGGTCAACAGTATAACAATTGCAGGCTTGGCGGTGAATTGCAGAACAACGCGTTCCCTCGACGCAGAACTTCGAATGATCAATGACGGCATAGGGTCGACGACGTAGCTACGCCGTCGCCGCGACGCAGAAGCATAAACTAGGCTTTACTGTATAAAATGCTGCAGTTTCATTTGCTCTGGGTTCACTCACCGGCTAAGATCCGCTCTGTACCTGTCGGTTCACCAGTTTACCGGTTTACTCTGATTAAACACATCACCACAGCAAACTATTCAACAGGACTTGAATCATTTCTTCAACAATGGGGACTTGTTTTAAAATGTTAAAAGACCTGAAATCCCAAATTGACTTGAAATTATGTTATTTACACCTCAACATGTGGTCGAGCTTGTGCACCCACTTCAGTCAGGGTGTGCTCTAACGCTTTTAGCTTAGCAGCCACAGTAAAGATTTTGGCTAAGAAAAGGGAGTAAATGATGTCTTTATCAATCGATTTGGGATCTTTGGGCTTCCGGAAACTTGGGGTATGTTAGGCAAGCTGTAAGAGGCATTTATGTTTGGGTTTTTTTGGTGTTTTTTGTTTGTTTGTTTGTTTGTTTGTTTTATAAAATAAGACCCCATCTAATTCCGTTGTTGAACCTCTCTACATGAGGACTCAATGATTTTCCCTCATCTCTGGTGCCAAAATCAGCATTAGTTTTTCAGTAGTTTTTTTCCTCTTCACCCCCGCAACTCTGCTGTAATCATTCACTCTATCCATGGAGCAACCGAGAGTTTAATTTGTCAACATCCCACATGAGACTACTGGCTGGACTTTTGTTCATGTACACAATGGAGAACAAACGCCATCATCATTGTCTTTACTGGGGGATTTTAGGTGATGATCCACAGGCAGAAATTACATCAAGCAGTGTTTGGCCATAGTCTGTTTTGTTCCTCAGAGCTCGCTGTGTTATACACTTTAATACCTTCCCATTTTCCCATCTGCTGGAGGAAATGCCGCCAACATTGGCGTTACCCTGAGAATATTTCATGGCAGCCGGGAGTGGAGATAATTTGAGTTTTGAGACCTCGGCTGTCTTTTAATATAACTTGTCATGCCAAATCTAGTACCTGTTAATATTTAAAAACAATCTTCATTTATAGGTTGTTTTTTTTGTCATTTTACATGTGGAGTGATTAGCTGTGCATGAATCACCCATTATGTATTCATTTTTAATTGTAAAAGAGGTATTATTTCTTATTGTTGTCACCTTTTTCCTTGTATAGAGTATTGATAAAGGAATTTTAAAGATGTCATAACATAATGTCAATCAGATAAGGCTTATCTGGAGTTAAAAAAGGATTTGGCAACTACAGAGTCCCCTTTGTCCTGCCCCCTCAAACCAAAAGTGTAACCAACTACCACAAGCACATTCCTCAGTGTCTGAAGCTGCAGCCCAGTCAGCCAAATTACCTGACTAACTACACATGGACAGAAAAACACATGCGTCTAGTCTGAGCGAAAACTGACCCCGCTGGATACCCCCAAAGAGTTACCGTATTAATGCGTGCAAGTTTGTGTGTGTATGGATACTTGGGCTTCCTGTCTGGCTGTGTGTGTGTGTGTGTGTGTGTGTGTGTGTGTGTGTGTGCGCTTGCGTGCGTCTGCTCTGAGACACAGAGTCCAGTCAAACGCTCCAGTGGAATAAAAGAGCCATTGTTCACCAAGGTGGTCCCTGTAGGACCTCCAAACCTACCCCTTTACACACACACACACACACACACACACACACACACACACACACGTGCACGCGCGCACACACACACACACACGCAGACAGAGAAATATACATGCATATACAGTACACTCACACATTCAAACATACACAGACTTTGTAGGCCGCCAGACAAACACACATAATACACACTCACCTCTGCCTAATCATAGCTTTGTGTTAGAGAGTGGCAGTTGCACAGAGGTAAATATTTGGATGTGGGATGTAAACGCTGGTCTGTGTAAATCAGACACACACACACGCACACACTCATGGTAGTCTGTGTAATTCCGACATAGCTACTTCCTTCCTGTGGGGTGATGATGTTTAGTCTCCCCACACCGCAATCTGATTGGTGCGTTTGATCTCATCCACTTCCTGTTTAGGAGCAACTCCGACCCCTCCTGGCTCAGATCTGGGATCAGCCTTCATCAGAGAGATTCATGTGTGCCACATGTAGGAGGGCTGATAACTAGTCTAAGATCAGATCTGTCTGCCAAAGAGGTGATTCATCCCGACTGTCTGTGTCATGTGGCTAATGGGAGCACGCTGGATGAATGAACTGGTGTCCTGCAGCAAACTGTTGCATCATTTCAACTTTTTTTTCTTTTTCTTCTGCTTAGGGAGTCATGTGCAAAAGGAAATGCCAATTACTTGATTGTGATAAAAAAAAATTAGCTTTCAGATGGCATACATTTGTGGTGCTCGTTCAGGCTTGGTGTATTATCACAACGATCAAATGAACCCTAAACATAGCAAAACACAAAAGACAGTGTGAACAACATGTAACTAAAAGTGTACACACTCCACAAATGTTTCTTAGTTTGCATGTGTGTATGGTGTGAATGTGTCAGAAGCTGCAGGGCATAAAAGGGAACGTAAGATTATCCTGATACATCTCATCATTATATGCAGCAGCATACACATTTTAACTGCAAGGCCACTTTGCTGTCAGTGGAATCAGAGAATTTGTAAGTTATTTGAGGACATTTTTAGGTGTCAATATTCACAAGTCAGCAAAAATCTGTGATATTCCATTGTACGTAAGTAAAGCTGAAGTTTGTAGAAAATGGCTTTAGTATGTTGCTTTTCTTGAAAACCCACACAGGCATTCACTATCATAACAACAACATAACAGTAGTCAATGATTGTCTAACCTATTTGAACTACCACTTTTCACAATGTCTACTGAAGATCTGAATTTGAGCACGACTGATATTCAAATTTTTGGGGCAATGCCGATACCAATATTAAGTCGTAAAAAAAGTCCTGTACTGATAAATCAGCCAATATATTCACATGATCCCTCAAATGTGATTATCAAACACTTGTAAATATTTTACAGATTAACAATTCATTTATTGTCTAAAATGACATCAGGGCACTGAAACAGTAAACTTCAATGGGAATCGAAGCATTATAAATTACCCCAAACATTCTTTTCTGCATTATTATCTCTAAAAAATAATGTTTTCCATAACAGAGCATATCATATGACATATATGCCAGTATTCACAGGTCTATAATAGGCCCATATTGGCAGATAATGTGAATTAAAATTTAAGTTGAAATACCTTGCTGATAATCCCCTTAAAATGTATTATACAGTCTGACAATTGCGGCTCAGTGTTCCTATCAATGATGTCATTATCAAAAGTAGGAGTCTTTAAAACAAACCTGTAATAGTATTCCGTGGTGTGGGGGAATGCAACAATATAGATGTTCTTTTCTGCCGATAGGGTTGAACAATTCTGAGGTGTCTGTATACTCTGCTTGTACCATCATCCATTGCAGATGGCTGACAGTCATCCATCACTGAGCCCTCTAACATTGTTATTTTCTGTTTGGTGAGTAAAACCTTGGTACTGAAAATAGTAGTTACTGGGCATCCCTCCAGTTCCATGAGCACATGCCTGGCCTTCTTACAGGCTTTGCTATTGGTGAACCCAATCGAGGCTCCATAAGACATCCCCCCCACCACCACCACTACAACGATAACATTGTCATCCACCACAATGTTTTATTGTGTCATATGCCATTACCCAACTCTTCTTTATAATATGCAGGTAATTCCCGTAGCATAAAGTTAGCCATGCTTTACTAGTTATGACGCAAACTAGTGTGGCAACCAAAGACTCATTCAGTAGCCTGCTTTCATGTAACATGTAGGGATAAACGTCCTTTGGAAAAAGTACTTTGATGTTACATTAACAATAAATCAATTGAAAGATAATATGTCTAGTGTGATCATAAGACTTTTTTTCTTTTTCTTTTCTGCATTACTATCTCAATGAGTGGCTCTGCTTTTACTACTCTATGACAGTGTCTGATGTGACTCAGCCTGAACTGTGCACTCTTTCCATCTTTCTCATAATGTAAGAGTACTTCCACCAACCAGTGCATACGGTACATGGTGCATTCTTTTGAAGCGTCTGTCTATCTGATGAAACCCTCCTGTAAACCTCTTGATGTCCAGACCAAACAAAGGCCTTTGTACAGACAAAAGCTTGCAACCACTTCAGTACAACTGCACACTGGACAGTTTATTCATCTAATTGAGGCCCTGGCCCCAGGAGAGGAAAGACAGATCACATGTTGAAGACAGTTACTGGTTAGATGCTGAATGCACTTTTATGTCAAATGTGAGGAGCAGAAAATCTCTGGATTACACAGCAGAGATAATCTTTAGTCAGATATGTATGAAAGCTATTGTACAAAAATAGCTCCTGTATAAATGTCACATTTACTCAGTTCATAAAACCATGAGATACATTAAGGGAGATTATAGGCCTAAGTTACAAGTGGGGGAATCATTTCGCTTAAAGATGGTTGGTTCACTACACCCAAGTTTCATGTTTACTGTTGTGCCTGCTTAAGATTCAGCTTGGTGTTTTTTTGACAGAATAAATACTAGACATTCAAAACAGTAATGTAGCAAAAGCTTCTCAAACCTCTCAGATGTATGAGAGTGTAAATGAATCTACACACATTACTATGTAGAGTCAATGGTTTGTCTAATTGGTTGAAAAAAAAGGTAGTCATTTATGAGAACAATGTAAAGGCAGTAGTTAAAACCCATATAAATCACACTATCCACCCCCTATCACCACTCTCTGCTCATCTGTTCTAAAATAAAAGATGTTGAGAATGAGAGACCTCTTTCAGAAGAAAAGGGAAGTAAAAAGGGACATGTCACAAAGAAAAGCCTTGAGAAGAAGAGGAAGGAATTGAAGACAAGACACGAAAATGTGATTTTGCTAAAGTTATGCTTCTGAGAAATGACACAGCGTGTCACAGAAATAAAGAAAAAGTTTGATTCACACCAGTGGTTTAGTGACACTTTCTTTAAACACAAACATGCAGAGACCCCAAAGCATAAATGCTAAAATAAAATCTATTTACTCTCTTCTTATGCTACAGTAAACCAGGAGTTTGGACAGAGTTTCAAAGGGCAACACTGAATTCTGATATCTCTACGAGGTTTGGTTTGTAAGATAAAACTAAACAGTCACCGTGGAGAAGGTCAATTGTGGGCAGCAATTGTTTGTACTCACTGGACTTTATTGTGTGTATTTGAGCTTGCTGTTGACAGCTGTGGGCTGACACACACACACTTACTGCAGGGTTCAGTGAGAGCTCTCTGGACTAAAGAGCATGAACTATGGATTTGTGGAGGCCAGGAGCACTGCAGATTTGCCCTTTTGACCCAGTCACTGAAAGTTATGTATTATTGTGTACAACAACTTCTACAATTCCTGCTTTAGGTAAAGTGGACAAGAGGGGAGAAAAGAGAACAGGAGTTGCCAGAACCACCCAGTCAAAATGTCCACTTATCCAACACTCTGGTTCAGGACAAGGCATCTTAATCCAACTAACCAAATTAAGTTTCATTTTTTGACACTACTTAAACTTGTAGCACCAAATTTAGCTTAGACTGTTCACAAGGTACTTTTGTACTTTGTTTTTTTTCTTTTTCATTTCGTCTCCTGATATATCCACAGTCCCCAGAGGAAAAATCCTAAAGATTTTAATGACCCATGACTTTGCATCTAGTGCCACCAGGACAACATTTCTGAGGTACAAACATATCTTCAACACAAAATGTTCAAAGTGAACAGACTATACTGAATCACCATTGTCAATGACTCAATCAGTAGCTTTTAGCTGTGGAGCTCCACTTACTGGTGACCAAGAGCACCGTTGCCAGTTCAGCTGTGATACATGGACGTTACTTCCTCTTATAAAGTCTATTTAAAGACCAAAAAAGCCACAGAAAGGCCCCTGAAGTCATAACTCCATTGCAAATAGTTGTCTGCTGAACTATCAACTATCAGATTTTGTACTGAACTAACGTAACATATCTAACCAGCAACAAACTGAATATACTACTGAACTGAAGATGGTCAGAATGTGTCACTGTGTTATGAGCAATGATGCATTCGCTGACTGCTGCAGAAGCGGAAAGTAAGAACTTCATCTGAAGATCTGTTATCAAGCTTCTGTGGTATTTCCATTTCATAATACTTTACATTTCCACTCCACTACATTTCAAAAGGGAAAAATCTGTACTTTTACTCCACTACATTTATCTAACGGCTACAGTATAGTATACTTGTACTTTGCAGGTCAAGGTTTTCAAACAAAACATGTGATCAATTAACAATACATGATGCAGTGCTATATATCAAATTATAAAAATAAAGTAGCTAAAATGAGTTCCACCTCAACCAACTGTAACATTAAAATGCTATTTATGTGGTAATACATCAAATATAATAATCCAGTTTTTTTTAAATATATACTGATATAACTCTGAAAGAGCATTCTGCACACTGAGTGGTTTTACTTCAGATACTTTAGGTACAATTTCTGGATAACAATTTTGTGCTTTCACAGACACGGAACTTGTCCGTTTTAACAAAGTGGTACTGCGAGTGCATTTCAATGTGATCCCTTAGCTCAGAAAAAAAGCTAAACATTTACATCACTGTATACAGTCCAGGTGTCTGCTTTATTCCAGAAACAAAGTTGAAAAATATATATCTCTTTCTAGAAACAAGGTCAAATGTAATCCATATTAAATATTTGTATTTCTTTGATTTCTTACAAGATGTGAATCAAGACCACACTTGAGCTTGAACTTCATTGTAAGTCAGTGTCTGTCAGTTCTGGTTCTGGACTGTCTGGGTTTTATTGTTTTCAAAGAGGAACAGAGGCAAGATTGGAAAGGAAAAACCAACAAGACATTAAATAGGACAGGATGTACTGTGTTGTACACACATGTCTCCTACCACCTACCTGTTGCACATTTCCCTTTTGGCAGTCACACAACACACATGGACACACACACTTCACCCCACAGAGCTGTGACAGGGAGCAGAAAGGAGGAGAAAGGTTGATAAAAAAAACACTTAGGGCTGTCTCGGATTTGACAGGGTGAGTAAAACACAGCAAGCACAGATCCCTCCTCATGTCCACACAAACACACACACTCACTGATGTCTCTATTCATTTAGAGTGTCACACTCACACACCCCCAAGAGATCTCACTTCCTCTGTCAGCAAGCTAAATTACAGCTCTCCTTCTTCCTTGTCTATCTCTCTCTTCCTTTCTTTCTGTCTCTCTCCCCTCTGTCTGAGAGACAGACAGCAACAAAGACACATGTTTGGCATGTTGTCGCTCTCTACCCTGCTCGAACACAAAACCAGTGTCTGCAGAAGTCTGAGAGGACATACATGCCAGATGCGCTGCTTAATGTTTTAATGTGATTAAATGTTCCAAGTAAAACAACGTCATTAGGGAGAGAAATATCGTTTGTGTGGGTCAGTGTCCTGGTCTGCCCTCTGAGGACAAGGACCGTCTTATGGTTCTGCTGGCTCAAACCAAGACAGCTCAGCTGGTTCAACCGCTGAACTTATCATTAACAATCAGACCAGAACCCACCTGACTGCCAGCCAAGCAAATTAGCCAAAACAACAACAACAAGTTGCTTTCTTTGCCAAATATAATGTGGGAATTTAATTGTGTTTTTATGGGAGAAACATATTGGAAGCTAACAAAGTGAAATTATTAGTGCAGACTTGTGGTATGAGATGATAAGGTGCAAACAAAAAGTAACTCATCATTTGCTTGATGGCATGTTGACAAAGACATGAAAATTTTAACAAATCTACAGCCATACTAGCAGCTCTGTAAGGCTGTACTTCGCCTAGTACAGTGGAGGCAGACCGCAATGTCATCAGTTTTTCATTAGGTATTTGGTCACAAACCAATGTGTTTTTTGACCTCATGGTGACCGTAGAGGAAAAATGGAAGGGTAATCAAAGTAATCACAATACACTATAAGAGGGACATTAATAATAGTCAAGACATTTCATTCAAACAATACCATGAATGTCTGTACCAAATGTGGCAATCCTTCTGGTATATATGAAGATATCTTAATAGATAAATTAAAATATTGAACTGCTGGTGGCATTAGATGTCAAGTCAGAAAATGACAAAAGTCACTAGGGTTCATCCTTGGGAGACCAACGAACCTATGCATGAGGCCATGCTGCCAGTTTTTACGTTTTTTTACATTTATCTGGCTTAATCTATGGAGGAACAGTGATGTTTATTTTTCTGCCAATCACAAATCTATCAATCAAAACATAAATGAGAATACAACACCCCGTCTACATCTACCACGTCTCAACCGGCCATTTGCCTGACAGTATATGACAGATATGCTTTCAGTTTAATCAATACTGTTGTCATGTTGAACTGTGACCAAGGTCTTCTTAGGCTCCATTCTATTTTTTCTTCACTTATGCTCATAACTTGCCAAATAATATGTCCATTCAAAATGCTTCTGAGTGCACAGCAGAACTGTGGCTCAAAAACACTTCAAAAATGCTAGGACTGGGTGACAGAATCAAATATCACATTTTTTGACCAAATACCTCAATATCGATATTGCGACAATACTACAGGGATGCATTTTTACAACATATTAACATTATGAGATTTTTTTAAATAATCTTCAGTAAGGTGGATTTAATAACAGTGTGGGGGAAGGCAAGTAGAACAGTCTGATAAGTTCATAAATTAAATCATTTTACTGTCATGCAGCTTTTAAAACCAGGAAAAGAAACTTGTGCCATATCGCAATATAAAGATATCCAGAATGAAACAATACCTATATACTGCCCAGCCCTACTGTAATTTACAATAACTGACTATGGCTATAATTTCTACAAAAATTAGGCACTAATGTTTCATGCAAACTGATTTAGAAAAAAACAACAACAAATGAAGTGAATAAAGTCAAAGCAGATCTGATTAAAGCTAAAGGTAATTAAGAGAAATAAAAGCATGAGATAACTGGACCTGTTGTGCCCAATCAAGCTCAGGCTGAGAATCAAAGCCCTGGGACAAACTCAGATAAACTGACTGATCAGCCAAGATCAAATTAAACGCATAAATTGATTTAAACATAAACAGATGCCTGCAGTTCACCAAGACAGTCATTCACAAAGAAAACAGACTACTTTAATACTGAACACTCCTTCACACGTATACACAAATAGAGCATACACTAGCATGAACAGTACATCCCATCCAGATGTGGAACAACAGCTTTAATTCTCTCTCAGCATGGTAACAAATGCTATTCAGAAGAGATTAATTCCACAAGAGGATTATTCTTCACATCAGAAATAATAGGAAGTAGGATGGGGGGATGGTGGACAACATTTGATCTCACAAACATCTAGCTAATCCCAGGTGTAACACATGTTAGTGTTCAAAAGACAACTGTATGTGTGTGTGAACACTTCAACTATGATTTTATGTCTTTTATCTGTGGGAGTCACACATGTGTTGTCTGCTACCTGTTACCTGCTCTACTTTAAGTGTGTGTGTGTTTGCTGTGCATGTGGTGATGCTGATACATTTCCGTAGGCCACAACAGCAGCTGTGCCCCCTGGCCTTTTCCTTAAAGTGATAATACTAATGTCATTTTTTTGCTTCCATTTATCACTGACTGACATATCCAGTTCATGAAAGAGATTACATTTGTCGATCCAAACATGCAGTGTCAGGCAGGAAAGTCTTATGTTGCGCAGGAATGGACAAAAAACGATGAAAGAGCGGCAGACAGTGAAAAGAGCTACAGAAATGTAATCAGAAAAGCAAGCCCAAATTGTTTGATTGACAGTGATGACTGGGAATCAATGCACAGTAACAGTAACTCTAAAATAGGATCTAAACAATTCTTGCATTATTGTCATGGCATGACACATCTAGAAACTGTCGACTGCAACATTACAAGTACAAGAAGACATTACCATTAAAAATGTGTTTGAACAGAGCATGCAGAGATTCATACTGATATTTTTACTGATAATTTACTGATTCTTTTCTACTAAACAAACATCTCTCTTCTCTAGTTATGCAAATACTGCATCATCAGATTAAACAAATTATCTCTCCACATTATGCTATATACTCACTTTGAGGGTTTTTCAATTAGCTGTCTTGAACAGCCTTTTTTCAGTTTCAGGCTTTAAATCAACTGGCAGAGACAAAGCTCTAAGGAAAGAACACTGTTTGCACAACATCAGCTTATGGAGTGAAGTCTACATTGCACACCTGTCATCTTTACCACAACTTCCTTTGGAAGTTAGAATTTTATACTTGTTTTCTACCTTACATTTTGCACTTTATCCTCCTAAAGCCAAAGGTGACATCTTTAACTGATTTGTTTGGTTTGACTGACTCGCTAAAACCTGGAGGTTTAATTTACTACAACGTAAGGCAAAGACAATTAGCAAATCCTCACAAAAGAGAAGCTGAATCAAGGGAATATTAGCTATTTTTGTTTGAAAAATGACATCAATGATTAGTTGTTGCTATCAAAATAGTTGCTGATTAACTTTAACAGAAATAGCTTTAGCTAATAAATCATAAAGTACATTAAAGCATTACAGGCTTAAATTTACATTTTCTTCTGACAATTTTGCTAAAACTGAAATTCTGTTCAAATCTGATTTGGCTGGAATCGTTCCTACTTATAGTCACACTAGCAGATTGTGTGTGTGAAGTTAAACCTACATACATCGATCTGTCCACATCAATGAGGAGAGTGCTGATCCTTAACTACAAGGCCATTCAACAGGACACTGTTGCTCAGTGTCACACACACAAACACACACACTCTCTCTGGAGCCCACTTAACATTTATGGCCTCTGTCTGAGACTTAAACACACACACACACACACACACACAGAAACAAATAAGACTTCTCATCACTTGATCTGCATTGTCTGCAGCAGAAGTAATCAAATCAAGGATCTAACTCTCTTTCTCACTCGGGCTCTCTCTCCATTTCTCTCTTTGTTTCTCTCTCACTCTCTCTCTACCTCTAATGAGAAGCTGGCTGCCACTGTGTGGTTGTTTGGTGCTCATTTCAAATGCTTCCCATCTCTAATGAGGTTCAGACAGCTTGGGTTCCTCCAGGTGAATGCTGTCCATTATACACCTTTGATTCATTTTACATCCAAGACAAACTGATTATATGATTTAATATTTTTATGAAACTATGATGGAGTAGAATCATCACAGATGCCCACGTGCCCTCATGCCAGTTTTGTTTTTTCCTTTGGCCGTACTGTAGAGCAGAAACATCTTCAGCCTTCACCCACTCCACCATCTGTGAGAAAAGCACCAGCTCAGTTTGCTTTCTGTGCGTCCCTCTGCAAACTTTCACCTGAGCTGAAAAAAATTTCCAGCCTGCAAATGCAAGCCTTCGCAAAACCCATCTTGGAAGTCACGTTCCCACCATTACTATACTAAGTAGGGCTGTGCCATATCATATCGTTCACGATAAGACTGGTATACATTTTCAGTAGAAAAAAAAGGGAAATATCACAATATAGCTGCATGATAATGTATTGACGCGATGACGTGTTGATGCACAGCCCACAACGAAAACAAGCAAGAGCATGGCTTAAAGCCAGAGCAGTGTGTCAGCCTCCAACAAGGATCTTATACCTAAAAAGGGAGCTTTTTCAATAGTGTGGAAGTGGTTTGGCTACAAGAGGTCAGACCTCCAACAAAGCACAATAATGTGCAAACTATGCAAGAAAACAGTGACAGCCAATGGTGGGAACACAAATTTGTTTCACCACTTAAAGCAAAAACACACCATTGAGTACAAGCAGACTATGAAGGAGATAGCAGCTGCTGGTGATGCATGGCCCAAATGTAAACAAAGCATGACTAAGCTGAACATAGCTGGAGCACTCGCAAGTCGCAATCCATACAAGAAAAAGAGCAAACGATGTAAGTTATATTATACTTTTTCTGAAGATTTCCAAGACAGAAAAACAAACCTACTTTTATGTTTATTTGATTTATGCTGTGTCACCATAGTATAATGCTGTGTCACTACTGCACTTTAATGCTGCTGCTGCTACCTTGTGGTAATAGATGCACACACTATGAATTAGGTAGTCATCAATGTGATACTAGCTCATTGGAAAAGAATGGAAACGGTCAATGCACTTAATTTTGTTTGCACTAATAAATGTTGCTGCCTACAATCACCGATAAAACATTGTTCAGTTGTTGTTTTTTTATGTTGTCATGAATATCGTTATCACGAATTTCCCTGAAATATTGTGATATAGTTTTAAGGCTATATCGCCCACCCTTTCTATGAAGCCTGTTATCTACAGTCCAGGTCAAAAGTTTACATACACAGCTCTCATTTTTCTGTGATGAAATGAGTGGAACACATACTTCTAAGTTTGCTTCAAATCTGAATTTATTATGGGTCTTCTGAAAATATGACCAAATCTGCTGTCTCAAAATTATACATACAGTATTCTAATATTTAGTTAAATGTCCCTCTGCCATTTTCACTTCAATTAGGTGCTTTTGATAGCATCCACAGGTTTCTAGCAGGCCTCTGGCTAAATTTTTAACCACTCCTCTTGACAGAATCTGTGAAGTTCAACTAAATTTGTTGGCTTCCTGGCACGGACTTGTTTCGCCAGCACAGTCCACATGTTCTCAATGTTGTTAAGTCAGGACTAGGGAAGACCATTCCAAAATTCTGGAAAGGTCTAATTTAGCCATTCCTTTACCACTTTTAATGCGTGATTGGGATCATTGTCCTGTTGGAACAGCAAAGACCCAATCTTCTGCTGATGATTTTAGGTTTTCCTGAAGAATTTGGAGATTAGATTCATTATTCCATCTACTTTCTTTAGAGAACCAGATACACTGGCAGCAAAACAGCCCCACAGCATAATAGCATCACCATGCTTGACAGTCGGTATGGTGTCATGCTGATTTGTTCAAATCAATAATGGGCTCTTTCAGATCAATGCTGAGGTCTTTAGACTTTTGCATTGTAGTGGTTGTGGCTGAGTCTAGTGTGTGTATCAAACAAGCCCTATTAAAATGGGCCAAGAAAAATCACCAGCTGTTATCAATCATAATCACTCATCAATCATTGGAACTGAAGACTGCCATTTTTTAAACTTTTGACCTTTTGACTTTCTGTATCTGAGTTTCAGGCTCTGCACCATATTTCAAATCTACCTGCATGTTTTTTCTTGGTATGCCAAACAAAACCAACATTCATTCTCTAGCATTGTTTTGTCTTCATTTTCATGTACACACACCAGATGCATCTGGAATAGCTTTGTCACTACTATCCATTCAATAAACCATCTGTCTGGGAAATGTACATTATCAGCTATATATTGGTACAGGTGAAATTCTAGATGATAAATGGAACCAATAATATGAAGCCAAATTGCTTTGACATTTACTCCAACACAGTAGGTGGCTTTTTGCAGCTTTAAAGATGGTTCGCAATCTACTAAAAAACACAGGGAAGATTAAGACGATGAAGAAGACTAAGAAGAAGTGCAGCCCGTTTCGCTCATGATGTCAAACTCAAGGTTATAAAGTCAAATATGTTGTTACCGTTGTTGAGGTTTTTTACAGTTTCAGAGGAAGAAAACATGATTGCAATTTGCAATAAATGTTCTGCAAGGGTTCAGAGAGCCGTGGAACATTAAATCATCCATCTTTGTTCATCACATCTGAGCCTTTCTTTGCCTCAGGTGTGCATAAACTACAAGTCAGGAACTTCCTTTTTTTTCTTTTTTAACTTCCCTAATCATTACTATGTTTGTGTGTTAGATAATTAATATTTTCTGTATTGCAACTGTATTTAATGGTTTACCAAGTGTCGGCATGTGTCTGACTGATAGATTTGTTATTTGTTGATTGTTTTCCACAGTAACATGAAAATGTATCCAGTATTTTAATGCCACCAGTAAAGCAGCAATGGAACACTTTACTTTCTAAAGCACAAAAGTAACAATTTTAGCACATCCACTGTTTCAAAAGGTGGTCAAAAGGCATCTCTGTCAGCTCAAACAGCAGCATCTTACAAACAGTCAAGCAGAAAAGGCACAAGGACAAGGCCTGCACTGTAATGTAAAAATAATTTTACAAAATGACATATGAGCAAGGCTGCGAAAAACATACACCTTCACGTAAACACGAGGTGGCGAGATGTTTGGGCCGACCCACTGCGCACTCCTCCCCCCTCCTGCACAGAATCTGCAGCGCTGCCTAATCATCGTCATTACAGCTGTTTGAAAACCTGTTTCCAAACAGGCAATCAAAGCCTGTCTCGATAATTAGCGGAGGGGAAGACGTCTTTGTGAGCGAACGGCTCCTCTCCCTCCTCCCATTGCCACCAATCTGAGAACACAAAATCAGATCTGTCTCCTATGAGAACACAAAAAAACCTGCACATGTGTTTTTGCATGCGTGTGATTCTTATTGTGTGTGTGTGCGTGTGTGTGCGTGCGTGCACTGGTTGCACTTATTGTGCTGCCGAGACAGCTTGACTGAAAACAAACTGACAAAAAACATTTGAAGCAGAAAAAATGGAGGAAGAAAAAAAAACGCGCACACACAACAACCTGTCAAGAGCGAAATGCCTCTAATTTTTTTGTCATCTGCCAGCCGTTTAACAAGACGAGAGCGCTCTGCCCCCACACTCCTTCTTCAAGCCACGAGAGACAGAGATGGAGGGAGGAAAAGGCGGGGAGACGGAGAGTAAAAAGACGAGGATGTGAAAGAGACAGACAGAGCATCTGATATGTCTTTTTCTTATCTCAAATCATTCGACTCACTTAACCTTTCTTTTCTCTCCAGGTTGTGATCTTTCTCTCTTTCTCTTAATCGCCCCCTCTTCCCTACCTCAGACATTGGAAGAACAAAGTGTATATTTGTAAGTGTCGGGGGAGGCAGGGTAATAAGCACTTAGCCACTGGCCCTGTCTCTGTCAGACCAAACCTCCAGCTCTCTAAGGGGGAATGGTGTTTATAGTAAAGGTCCTGTTCACTTTAATACAGAACATTATGCTGAGGCTGCTGTCAGCTCACATGAGAGCACAAGCGGCGAGTGTGTGTGTGTGTGTGTCCCAGCATGTCTATTTCTGCTGGGTTGTACATTAATTTGTATGCATGCATGTGTACATTTACAGCAAATGTGTGTGTATGTCTAGTGTGTGTGAGTAGTGTGTGCGTGCTGTCAGCTTGCCTCCTCTTGCTCCTCCAGCGGAGCTGAGGATCGGTGGAGACAGGCGGATAGATGAAATATTTAACTGTCTTGTGTTTAAAAGAACAACAGATGCTTTGTTCTGCTAATTAGCACTTAGCACAGAGAGCAGCTACAGCACAGTTGTGCGTGTATGGATGGGATTGTTATCTAAACTCAGCTGGGGCTTTAAGCAGCCCCACTTGACTTGCCAAGTCCAATCGTGTTCGCCCTCCATCCTGTTCTGGTGTTACAAGCAGGTTTCCAGTTGCAGCATCTGTCTTCGCCTGCGATCAAATAAATGCATTAAATGCCCAAAACAATTGTCTGTCAAATGCTTATACAGTAAAGAGTCTCCACTCTTTAAGGATGCTCTCAAAGAATTCGAGGAGCAACCAGGATTCTGCTGAGAAATTTTATGTTTAATAATCATTAACTGAACAACACTAAAGGCTTAGCATTTAAAGAAGAGGTTGAGGTGATGGAGAGACTTGCAGTAATTTATCAGCAGGGTAATAGTGAGATGAATTGTTAGAGAGGTTATAAGTACTGTACACCAACCTGGATATGATTCCACGTAACAAGCCAAACAGCCGGTGAAAGAGCCAATGATGATGAAGCATGAACGTGGCAAATTTAGTCCATTTGGGAAAAATCCTAATGATTTTGTTGCCCCTTTGACCCATTCTTCGAGCAATACCTTCAGACCAATTTGCTGCCAGCTCTGCATTGAAAACTGAATACATCAGTTCAAAATGATAAAGACTTGTTGGCAGTAGCAGGCACTTGAAACTAAAACAACAGAGGTACGCCTTGGCAAGGTCTTTTCCCTGTACTGCTCCAGTACATCTGCTCACAGTCCAAAAGTACAAGTCTGCGGTGCAGGAGTGACCACCTAAATCCCACTAAAAGCCAGTGAAAACAGTACTTTAATCATACATCTTGAGTTATATTACTCAACAGTGATTTTTGAAGAGAGCATTAGAGCAATAATCTTAAATTATAAAGGTGCAAGAGTTGCAACCAAAAAGCAAGGCGACAATACCAGTTTTGTCAGCCTGAAATGATCATATAAAGTAATGCAAAAGAACAAAAAAAAATATGAACAAGCAAGTAATGTAAGAAGGATTTTCTCACTAGTCCTTTTGGAATGCAGTTTGGCTTAAGGTACAGTTGTGGAAGATTGTAATCAATTAGCCCAGCACAGCTCAGCTCAGCCCAGTCCAGTAGTTTTGTCCTTATATAGGGCAGGCTAGCGGACGGTCGTATAACACCCGAGTCAGCCACAGCAAAACATAAATTTAGGCGGAGACAACGGGGGATAGTCGGAGAAAACACAAGGCTAAGACTGTCTGCTCCGATTCTGTCACACAAAACAAAAAGAGAAAGAGAGCAAACAAGGGCAATGTCATACTGTACACAATATGGGTCATTATTACAGACTTTCATATCCTTTTGTTGGTGCCTTTTTCAGTAGCCAAGACATCACTCTCTATAACGGCGACAGGAGAGGAGGGGCTTTGTGTACGCGTGTGTGCACGTGTGTGCCAGGTCGTTGTAGTGCTGTGCCCCCTCATGTTCCTCTTCCGCCCAGAGATGCTTGTCTCCTCTCCTCTCCTCTCCTCTCCTCTGACACTTAATCAATGCACTGGAAGTAGCCTTTCACACACAATCTAATTATATGGAAATGAATGGAAACCAGGGGGCTCTATGCTAAGTGCGCTAAAACACATGCGTGCACACACACACACACACACACACACACACACACACACACACACACACACACTTGCACAAAGGCGAATACTCACTGTGACAGAAGAGAAGAAGAGACGGAGAGCTGTTGGAAAGTAAAGAGAGGGAAGGTTACAGGCAAACGGGCTCTACGTTAAGTGCTACTCATATCAACAATAAGGTTGTTACTGTAGTAGGTAAAGAGACAGCTAGCTCCCCACACACACACACACACACACACAACTATATCTCAAACATAAGGCGACATATCATCTGTATTGTCTTGTTATCGGTCCCCATTGTGCTTTTTTTCTGTCCATTTATCAGGCTCTGACAGATACATGAGTTATAATCTTGTGTGTGTTATAATATGTGTGTATGTGTGTGCAGTGGTGAAGGTGATGCTATGAGACAGAGTAGGGTCAGGGTTAACTCGTAAAATAAATCAGGCTTGTGCAGCCATTAAAGCCAGGATACTGCGAAGGCATTTGTCTAGGGACTCATCCATAAACAGTGACTGTGAATGCCTACTCACACTGCGCTGACACAGCTCCCTCCTCTCACTGATGGCTTCAGGAGTCACCACACGAGGATACATACAGTAATACTGTTGAGAACTTATGTCACAATGCCAGGAAAAAAATGGTAGTTACTGTATATTTGCTACCTGATTGACAAAGATAGAAAATTTAGTCAAACATGCTTTGTGTTCTTTTAAAGCTTCTAGAGCCCATTCCTGTTATCAGCAAACAGCTGATTCATAAAGCTATACAAATATTACTTATATTTTTAATTACTGCCACCAGGTGTAGACTATTTGTATAAAAAATACTTTTTTGAAGAAAAAGTAGAGGTCACAAACTACAAACAAAACCAGTTGATTGCCAGCCACCAATAAAAAAAATGAGAAGAAGAGGAAGAGGAACCAGCCCCCTTGGCCATCTGCAGAAGAAAAAATGGACAGAGCTCTTCAGGAATTTATCCAGTAAGACGACATCAGTAGAAACAGCTTTGTTCTTCATCTCCTCTCAGAGCGAAAACTGTTTCCATCTCCTATTCAGCACATCAACTCTTTTTCAAAAAAGCAAAAACCAACTCGAATAAGCATAAAAACTTTTGCGAGGAAAACTTCTTAACTGAGGAAGTTATTTCCTCCTGCAGTTTTTGGTGGTTTTTGGTTTTACAGTCTGTTCGGCATATGACACCCTGCAACCTTCACAAAAGGAAAAAAGTGGAAGAAACATCAGAAAGAGCAACAGAGGAGGGATCCATCTTCCTGGACGGATAGAGAGAATCAACCAACTTAGTAAAATACAACATATAATCAGGATGACAAAATTAAGATAGATTGTGAACATAAACAATACATCTCAGTTATGATGTGCTACACTAGCAAACAGGCCTCATTCTTTTTGACGGGCTAGTGTCAAATTAGTTTTGAAAACAAATGAAACTGGTCTTCAGCACTTTGATAGATTGCTGTTATGATGCTAATAATGATGTTGATTAAATCAAGCATTTTTGTATCAAATCATTTATGTCCTTTGTTGGATCAAGTTTGAAAGATCAATTTAACAGCAACAGAAAATGCTCTAATTACAGATGCAACGCAACACTACTCTGACCATGTAACCACACTTGAACTGAAACTGAAGAGAGAAGGCAGTGAAACACTACTTTGTAGGATTAAATTACTCTTAAAAGGTCAGGAGAAATTAATGACAACTGCTTTTATAATGAGTTCCACCCTTCATCGATAGCTAGTATTCATGATAAATATCTAAAATGGCAACTTAGATCTTTCAATGGATTTATTATTAATCCACTGTGCAATGTACTTAAATGTTTCACCTATTGGATAGTGTGTGTATGTGTGTGCATGCGTGCATGCGCATGTCAAAATATATGCATGAAAGAAAGACAGAGAAGATCATGATTGAGTCAAGCAACCTGACAGCTGTCAGTTGAACCTATTTCAGCTCAGACACATACACACATACACACATGTCAATTAGAGCTATGGTGAGCTGAGCAGTAGTGAGCTGATTGGGTCACATGTTTACTGCCTGCAGCAACCGTCAGCAACAGACCGATAATACGGCGGACATCACCTGACGGACAGACAAAGGAACAGACAAACACACACACTGATATGCAGTGTTTTTGTCAGCGTGAGAGCATCTGGCAAGATAAACAAAGCATATATAGGTACAGGTGCAAAGCCTAGAAATACACATATGCTCACAGACAGAGACAGATTAAGATACCCAGAGATCCCCTTTGCTGGGGCTTTATGGTGAAAGCGCTACAAAGCCATAGCATTCATCACAAAAAAAACCCACCCCAACAAAATAAGACCAAGACTCTACAACCATGCAAACCCTAACCCAGCTCTGTGAGACTGCGTTTGAGATTAATGCTAACTTTAGCATTTTTCATTTTTCTTATTTGGACGTTCCAAGCGTTGGGTCAGCCCAAGTTACAATGCTAAGATGTTAATGCTAAGCAGATTTCATGAGTTTGACAGGTATTTGGACATAAACCAATAAAATGGATGAAAGGTCAGGGTATTATCAAAGTCACTGGGAGACATCATCCGGTAACAATGAATGCCTGTACTAACTTTCATGGCAGTCCATCCAATAGTCAAGAAGTTTCACTTAAAACGAGTAATGTAAGTCCATGGTGACTCTAGAAGAACAGCCAGGGGAGCACTTACATCACTGGATTTCATCCTCAGGGGACCATGAATGCCAGTCTGAGCCACATTGGACAGACAGAGCGACAGGACAACCAACCAACATTGCCTACCAGAGCCATGCCGCAAGCAATTTTTAGAAAAGTTGCACTGTTTGTCATGTTTTGAGTTTGTAGTAAACATGCAACAACGCACAACTTCCTAAATGTAACAGCCTCATTAGATTTTGCTAGTGTAGTTTTGTGTGCCTAGCAATGTTGTTGTTTGAGACTGGCAGCAAGAGGAAAGATTTAGAAACAACCCCAGATGAAGTCTGGAAGTTTGAGGCGTATTTGCAAGTGGAGCAATCCCAGACTATTGGGAGAACTTTGCTTAAAAAAAAAGCTGCAGCACTTTAAAGATTATTAGAGAGGTTTGCATGCTTTTTTCTATGTTGACACATCCTTACTCCAAACACCAAGAGCAGATAATAGTGGCATGGGATAAGGGTTACATCTTAGTATAGAAATCAAGTGTTGTTAAACATACTGGCATGCAATTTGCAAAGTGAATGTTGCAAAAGAGGAAGACGGAGGACATGTTCATGTCCAGCAGTGAGCCATGCTGGGCCACATCATTAAAACAACACAGATCAGAGACAGGAAGGACAAAAGAGAAGAAAGGAGCGACAGGAAGAATTAAGAGGATGTGGGCAGCAGAAAGGAATGGTTGTTATAACAATACAACAAAAGACCAAAAGACTTTAAGAGAGAACAAGCGATAGATGGAGACAAAGTGATAAAGTGTGTGTGTATTCATTATAAAAGTGTTCTGATTGTCTTGGCGTCCTATCAGGTGGCATCAAACCCGTGTGCGATCTGGAGGGGGAACTACAAAGTGGATCCTGGGGCCTGCAAAAAGAAGCCTTTTTGATCGCGCTAATTAAAAGCCATTTTGTTTAAAACAAACAGACACAAGTCTAATTGGCTCTTTTCCATAAGAAAGGGAAGGATGTTGAAAGTGGAAGAACGCACGGAGGAGGGAGGAAGTGTGGGTGTCTGTGTGTGAGGTTGTGGTGCTGCTGGATCAGAGGAAAGCCGTGATCAGTCTGGCACATATATTGCTTCAGACACACACATGTAAACATGGAAGCACACACACATTGCATTTTGTGACCCACTATTAGGGATACCCATTAACAATCTGAGCATACAGTAAAAAGCCTGTGCAAGTATTTGAGGAGAAAACAGGTGGAGAAGACAAACAGGAAAACACACACATATTTACATAAGCATCAAAATTCAAAGAAATCTGCTGTTATGTTGAACATATGCTGGAGTTAAACGGTACCATTATTCTGTCTCTCTACAGAGGATGACGTTATATCAACTATAAGTCTCCAAAAGCAGAGCACAGCCAACTGACTTCTAATTTTTTATTTTATTTTTTTTTTATTTTCCACAGTAGAGAAGAAAAGAGAAAGGATCAATAATTGGAGAAGACAGTGAAAGTTCACATGGATTGAACTGCATGCTTTAAAGTTTGGCATTTTCATTGTTCAAGTTAAATCACCAAGAATATGACTTCTTAACATCTTAGCATGCTTTCAATCCACCCAGCTACAATTGCTTTATCTTTAAATGAAGTGTCTCTCCTCCACCCTTATTATACTCACAATAACCTCCACCTTGAAAAGAAAATACCTAGCCTAAGACCGACTCAACAGGGTTGTAGCAGTACTCAGACGTGGGCGAGCAAACTTGTGTATTGTACAATACACTTTAATCAATATTTAGTAAAAGTATGCACTTGATCTGCTTGTATGCTAGAGGCATTCACTTTTATGTTTTTTTTTTATGTTTTATGTCCCCCACAATCATGAAATGCTCTGATAAATCCTGACCGTTTTGTGGCCAGGATAGAGCTTAGCCTATTAAAACCTATATTATTCTAAACTGTTATTCTTGATGTTAGATTTCATAATGAAGTATAGTGGCTGATTTTTTGCTCAGAAACTGTGTGCTACTGGCCGAACTTTGTGGGTAACCTGTGCATGTCTAACAGGCTTGTTGTGAGAAGTGAGACAATGAGTGTTTGGGATACGTACAAACATGTTGCCCCAAACACAGAAAAGGGCATGGATAAAGATTCAGATTGCAGTATACTAGTTAGGCTACTGAATGGCTGTGTATTGTGTGCACTGCTATAGAGGAGAAGAAAGTCTGTTAATGACATATTACTATGGTGTCTTCCTGCATTTCTTATAACAGTTGGTCCATTCTTTGAAAAGTTAGTTACCAGGTACGAGACATGCCAAAGTTTTAAGTAGAGGTCTCCTAATTATGGTTGGAAGCTGTGGATCTGGACAAGGTACTTGATCCGCAAAGCCACTGCTTCAAAATCGTCTTGGACAACTGGCCGATCAAATGTAGCCCCAATTATTGGAAAAAGGGATGGACTCCGTGCTTTGTGCAAATTCTGCAGAACAATTAAGAATATTTAAATTTCTATCAACCATCAAAAAAACAAAAAGCATCATGCAAGAGAGGAGCACGCTGTGCCAAAGGTAAACCATGGTTTTGATGCGTTATTTTCTTTTGTGATTATTTTGTGATTTCCTCACACAAAATTACGTCATTTAACATAACCTGTACTTTGCAGGCAACTTTAGTTTATACAGTGAATTGCTTTTGCTGAAAAAAAAAAGCATATCTAAAATGCATCAAAAAAGGGGTCTGATGTCATGAAATTATTAAGGAGTATAACTTCAAAGAGTTTTGCAGTTGCAGTTGTCACTCTGCAACACCTCGATAAACTATACTCAGTTTGACCTCCCTGACGCCCAGCTGACCAAACTGTGGGGCTGAACCTTTAATTGATGGAACAAACTTCTTTCAGAAATGTGTTTAACAAAGTTTCCTTAACTTCTTAACAAGCTGTTCTGGTATTGTGCAGAAACCCCACAGGCTTTAAATCAAGCTGTGTTGACAGAATTGTTTGTTTTACTCCATGTGTGCTACTTCTTTTAATTTCATTTTTAACCCTCCAAAATATTTGAAGATAATAAATACAGAGGTAAAGAAATTCAGCAGACAAACCTCAGTCTGCATAAATCACAGTGGGCACATTCAACAATGTCAGTAATATAACAAATATAAATAAATCATAACTTCAGTTTTGTTTTTTGTCAATATCACAGTGCACCAAATCCTTGAGGAGCATTTGCATTAATACACACACACTGCATGTGTGTCATATGTACACACACCTGGGGCTGAACAGGGAACAGATTGTCTCCTTCCATCTCTGAGTCATCACATCACGGCCTGCAGCTCCTCCGGCTGAGTTCACACTGTTCTGCTAAAAGTGACTGAAGTCAACTGAGCCAAGCTAGATCAGAGTGGGTGGACGGATCTGAACTACACTGGACTGGACTGGACTGGACTGGACTGGGGTTCCCTAGCCAAGTAAAGAGATTTAATCTACTTTAACCAGTGCATTTATGGTGTGAGGGCTGTGTCCCTCAGTGGTGCTACGGTCAATATTACACTTACAGAGGTGTGTGTGTGTGTGTGTGTGTGTGTGTGTGTGTGTGTGTGTGTGTGTGCGTGTGTGTGTGTGTGTGTGTGTGTGCGCGTAAGAAAGTGGGAACCCTGGGAGGAAGGAGGATTTGAGAGTTAAGTGGTGTAGTGGTTCCTGTTTCTCTCTCTCTCTCTCTCTCTCTCTCACACACACACAAACGTGCACGCACGCACACACACACACACACACACACACACACACACACACACACACACACACACACACACACACACACACACTACAGAACCAAAAAGCTATTTGAGCTGTGGGAGCTGCAGGGGATTTTCCTCTTGCCCAAACTCACTCTATCATTGTCAAAGAACTTCTCTTCTTGTAGATACAAACACACACAGCACAAACACACACTTCTGCACACTTCTGCACACTGTGCAATAAGCAGCTATGGAGTGTGTAACTTTCGCAGAAAATGTTGATAATCCTCAATGTAACATAAACTATTAAATGCATTTCCTTCATCCTCTCCTCGAAATAATACCCAAATAAGTACAAACAGACACTCCAGATTCAACCTGTACCCATGTAGACAAACATATACTGTTCACACTCAGGTCACAAAACCAAGTTAACGAGAAAACACAAAAACACACATCTTTTTGTCAGACACAAGGCCCAAAAAAATCTCAGATTCTTCAGTGATTGTGTTTACAAGCAGGAGAGAGGGGCAGGCGACGTGAATGGCAGAGGCGACAGGGGCCTATTTTAACAACGTACACAATGCACTACATTAGAGCCGCGCTTTCTCATCTTACCGCAACAGAACATTCACTTATCTATATGGTAATAGGAGGGTGCAGAGCTCAATGTGACAACAAGGGAGAGACGAAGCACAATGCTGAGCAGCGCCTGCAGACAGAGTGATCCAAGATGTAATCTGCTCCGAAAAGAACAAGAGGAAGAGCAAAGAGAAAGAAAGTGGGAGATACACGTCTTTATGTGTGACACAATTCTGAGTTGGATGGACTGACAATGAAGCTGTCAACAACAAAGCACAGACAACAGCCTATTGTCAGAGAAGATATCTGTGGAGGAGATATTGATGCTGAAAAGGGGATAAAATACAGGAAACAGCGTGATACAGGAGGTACTGACATTCTTTACAGTCGCAGCTGGTGAGTGTAAGTGGACTATGATTGTAGACTTGACGCAGTTTGGATGAATCGCAGTGTTTCTCTCTTATGTTTAATGTATGTTTGAACAAACAAGACCTATTCTATGTGGAAGTAAAAATGGGTGTTTGCACCTGCCTAGTGTGTGTGTGTATTTTCATGTCTGTGAGTTTGAATGTGTATGTATGACAAGCCTGTATACTGAACTTTAATTGAATACTTCACCATAGTGGGAAATACATTGTGTCATGTTTAATCTTATCCGCCTTCTCAAACTTGGGCAAAACTGTGAAACACTAAGTTGGAGTGCATGTGAAACTCTCAGCAGAGATGAGAAGGAAGCAAGATAGCGCACTCCTTAGCTACTTCCATCATCAGCACCGGAAAGAACAATGTGTTACAGTAAATGTTTTGGGGTTTTTTAGCGCTTGCCCAATCATCAAGTTGAGAAGAGTTGATTTATTTGCCTGAGGTGAGATTTTAACTTGCCCTGGGCCACCAGGCAATCCTTAATGTTGAGCCCTTCACAATTTTTTGTGTTTTAAGATGGTCACCATATGAGATCAAAAAATCTTGACGTGACATGGCTGGGACACAGCAGACTACACACTGGACCTTGACCTACTTGTGTGACATAAAGGTCATTGCAAAGGAGGCGTAAGGCACCGACTTTAATGTTCCACCTCACAGCACCAACAACTTTTTTTTTTTTAATGGAATCCCATTTTTTTAATAAATGAAATTGAAGCTAAAAGCATTCATTTTCACCATGGCTGATGACATAACCTCCACCGTGTTTCACAGATGTTTGGGATCACGATCCTACAATGTTTCATCAACTGCTGATGTTTTCCTTTGTCTACCGGTTGGACGTCTGTTGCTGAGTGCACCAGTGGTTTCTTTCTTCTTCAGGACATTCCAAATGGTTGTACTGGCCATGGCCAATGTTTGTGCAAAGGCTCTGATTGACTTTCCATCTTCTCTCAGCTTCAAAATTGCTTGCTTTTCTCCCATAGACAGCTCTCTGGTCTTTATGTTGTACATCTTTTTAACTATAAATGCAAAGGCAAAACCCAAAGCTGAAGCTGAGAGCAGGCATTTAGGTGCGATTTATTGTTGTAAACCAAAATGTTTTCAGTGTACAGCAAAAATAAAAGAACTGGTCTTGCTGTTCTAATAGTTTTGGAGGGGACTGTAGAAGTTGTCAAAGAAGGTGAGATGAGGCAAATACATTTTGACATGGTAGTTTTTGTCTGAAAGTTATGAGGCTATCCAGCACCTGTATCAGTTGCTCTACAAGACACTCCATAAAAACATGATCAAACAAAGTTCATTTTTGTTCTCGACTTCTGACATCCGCCATGTTGGGCCATTATCAGGATATTATGTAGTCTGATCTCAGCATTGAACAAACAAGATACATTATACTAGAAAGACAGCTTAAGTGTGAAACTGTCTCCAGTGCTAAGATTGGCTAAACACATCCTGACATCCTAACTCCAGCTCCCAAACTTCAAGCATATTCATTTCGGCATACTTCCCAAAACACTGACCTTTTCCTTTCAAGCTGACTTGCCTGCACAGGACAATGAGACAAAATAATCAGAGAAAGAAAGAAAGAAAGAAAGAAAGAAAGAAAGAAAGAAAAAGCAAGAGAAGTAGAGGAGAAATCACAAAGGAATTACACTTTCTTTTGGCTCATATGATCTATTATTAATTCAATTTTGCACGGACCCTTCCATTTTTTTGGGGGGAGAAAAATCACATTGAGCAAATTAATGAGGTAAACGTAATGATCTGAGATGATCAAAGGATATCAGTGTTGGGCAAAGTATAGCCACCAATTAGTAAAACAAGCGCAGGAAAGGGACTAAAATATGCACCACCGCGCCTGATGAAAAGACAGGGTCAGAGAGAATGGACTAATTTCACAAATGAAACAACGTGCACCAAGACAGCCCCACGTGTGTGTGTGTGTGTTCCAGGAAGAGGGGGGTGTGTATGCGGGTCATGTTTAGATTCCCCCTGGGTCTATGAGCAGAGAGAGTCAGGGAGGTCCCATAAGAGCAGCAGGAGAGGAGCTGGCTTTACTTTGATAACAATAATAAGGTATTTCTCTCTCTTTCACTCTCTGTCTCCTTTTTTTTTTTTTATCCCGCTTTGGCACAATGAGCAGTGCCGCTCTCGTTTGATCCATGAAAGAAGCTTGTTATGTTTTTTTGAAGAGTTTGATGCACAAAGGAAAAGGAGAAAAAAAAGTTTGGAAATAGGCTGCCTCTGTCCGACTTGGACTTTGGTTCATTAAGAAGGCCTCAAGGGGTGTACTTCTTTTTGTCAGTTCTTGTTTCGTTATTTTTTATTTTGGGGGAATTCTCTTTTCTTTTTTTAAAAAAAGGGGTTGGATCTGTTTGACCCACTGATTGCATATAAGGTTCCATAGTGTGTGCATATATGTGCACAAAAATGGTCTGTTATAATTTTAAAAAAAAGGGGGGAAGGGACCAAAGATTTTCACAAAAAGACTGACCCTTTTAAAACCTGAAGCTCATACAGATTAAAAAAAATCTCAAATAGAAAGTACTCATTATTTTCAATTTTTGATTGCTGTGAAATCATGTGACACTCAAATCAGTGACAATTTGCACAGAGCAGTTCAAATCAGACAGCATCCAGTCAATTTCAGAATAAAACACCCGGTGCCGACTTGGGCTCTAGCAGAACAAAATTGGAAATATTAACAATAAACGCACTTAAAACAGACAAATAACAAAACGATTTTACTATGTAGCCTACTCAACCACAGAAGAAGCACAAAAACCAAGAAGAAATTATTAAATAAACACAATCTACGCAAGTCAACAACATCATGCAGCATGACGTTCCTCTTCTGAAACGCTCCCGGTGGGATATGAAGTCATGTGGAGGGTGGAACATAACACAGGTGCACATGCCAGGTAACAAAGACCTGCCCAGTGCAATCAAGGGGTAACTCCAAATCAGGTCACAGAATTTAGTGGAAGCAAGCACTCAGGAAAACAGCCTTTCATTAAAGCAATATAACAGTCTGCTTTGGGGGAGGTCAAACAGGATCCATGAAGTCCAGTTTGAGAAACAGATCCATGAGTTTGAAGGATTATCAAAAGCTAAAAATGTCGCAATGACAGGGCCTGATTTTTCTAACTCTGGACAGCTATCACAGCAATTACTTAATCTTTTAATGTTGTAATGATATATTCTTTTTTGGAGAGCTTGGATTGCTTTTGAAATCACTTTCTTCTCCTCTTTTCCAAGAGCACCAACACACAACACAACTTTTTGCCACCATTGTGTTTAATAGAGCAACCAGTCATCTTCTCTTTTTTCCAATAGAAATACTATATTTGAGTCAGATAGATCTTCACTGTTGTTTGCTTGTTGCTCAAACGTTTTTGATTGGCAACCTCAGCTTCCTGGTGGATCACACTGAGCTACAAAAGTTGAGCCAGGTTCAACTTTTTTGGCCCCATCTTGAATGGCAAGGGAGTTTCATGCTCAACCAAACAGCGTTCGGTGATATGTTACAGGTGCTTACACCTAGACACTGTAAGCCCTAATATGGTACAACACAACTTTGTCTGTTCATACCGTCTTTTGTAAATCGACTGTGAACACAGCTTAAAAAAAATCTTAAAGGATCATTAAATTAATGCTGTTATTCTCCCTCAAACCCATTCAATGTGCCACTAATTGACATCTCAAAGTGTTAGGTGGCAAAGACTGAAGGGCACGTTAAGCTCATCGAGACTTCCATGTTACTGTATGTCATTCTTCACACACATGTCCCCTGACTTGTCCCCTCTCCTTTCCCTTTCCCCTTGAAATGTTCATCCCAACCAGCGTCTTCTTATCCTGCAACATATGCTGTAGTTCGTCTGTCCCAGTTTCATTCTCTATTTTTAAGAAGATTCTTTTAAAGTCAAATATTGTAACAGCTCACTTACTAAGAGCTTCCGCGGGGAATGAAAGCATGCGGCACATCTTTCAAATTAATAACAATGGATCACTTTGCGCTTACAAAACAGAGGAGACGCAGGAGGAGGTGGGAGAGAAGAGAAGAAGGGAAGGGGGGGCGAAGTTAACGCTTCCTTCAGATGAATTTTAATCCTGACCTCGAAAAAAACAGTAAGCGGGGGGTTGGTATTTAGGATTCATTCAAATTTTTTTTATTCTCACTTTGTGTATTCTCCTAAGCCTCCGCATGACTATGTGTTGGAGGGAGACAATGTTAGGACAAGCCACTTAAGCCCATTAGTCTAATAATTCATAGGACTTGGCAGCGCACTCCTCAGCCTCGTCCAAAGTCTGCTAAGAGACTGTGAGAAGGAGAAAAAGATAAATAGAGATCATTATATAGATGGATAAAGAGAGAGAGAAAGAACAACATAAGGATACAAACTACAAAGCAGAGAGAAAGAAAAGGAGACTCGATGTACATAGTGTGCACCTAAGTAGGCACTTGATGAGGTGAATCCAGGTAAAACTTTATACCAGTCACTTAACAAATGACAACTGAAATAAACAAAAGGTGCTGCAAGTCAATATCATGACTAGCAGGACAGTATCAAGAAAAAAAAGTTGTACAAATGGATCAAAAACTGTAATTGCCTTGTTTGCAGTTCAATTTGTCCTGTCAACAGTTTCTTTTACAATTCTGCTTTATGGGGAAAATGCTTTTTGGGGACAAAAGCTAAAGCAAAAACGCCCAGTGGACACTGTAATTCTGCGAGTACTGAGAAAACTGCAAGCAATTCCGAGCGTGGCACCATTTCCACATGTAAACAATACAATCATGATCACTGTTGCCAGGTTCATGCACTTACCTCCAGTTGGTGGCCATAATACAATATGCAGTAGTAGTAGCACTATACTGGGAAAGGCAGAGAAGATGATGATATCCAGCCAAGGAACATGGATGTAAAATATGCAGGATTCAAAATACTCTACTAGTACTAATACTATTTACTACCAATAAAAAATTGGTTTTGCAAACGTTTTATGTTCAAGATAATGCTCAACGTGTTTGTTAGGCTACTTCTGGTGGCAATTCATGAATGAAATCGTAACTCCACAGGGCACCTTTAACATGAAGTGTCAGCTAATGTTGGCTAAATGTGAATCAAATAAAAAACTTTAAGACACATACACAGCAATTTCTCAACAGCGTCTGAAAGCCAGGACAAGCCAGTAGGAGGCTTTAGAACAGGTATTAACCTTTGCTTCTCAACTTGATCAGACGTCATGTTGTACTAAACCCCTTTGGAGGAGTTGAAGCGTCTATGGCAGGCTGGGCGAAATTTTGAAATTTAAAGAAGAAAAATCATAATAGTATAATATAACTGACATACAGTTTATCACAATGTGGAAAAGGCGACAATATCACAAGGAATCCACATCCCACAAAAAAGTGACAAAGTTGTTGCACTGGGAGACTGCAGTAAGCAGTTTTTTTGTTTTAATTCTGGCAAAATAATACATCAACTGATACTTACCAGTACTGCATACAACAAATCATTTTGCACAACAGATTTTTGTAACACAGTGTGTTTGTATCATCCTAATACAATTCAGTAAAAGTCAGGAGACGAGTAAGACTGAACTATCTCCCAGCCCTCCCCCTCTGTGATCTAGAGATATGGACAGTCCTTCAAACATTATGAAGCGCTTACTGTACAGTTCATTTCAGAGAGGTCACATTGGATTAAATATTACTTCACAGATGATAAAAACATTCAAGCCAATTCTCAACTCTGTAGCAGGCTGACTTTTGTAAACCTATAAAATCGTTCAGCAAATGTGTTTCTGATTACTGTTTATTGTACAATTTCTTTCACCAAAACAAACTCCATTTCAAGTGTACTAACAACGCTGCTATACTGACGAGCTGTTCCAATTTCCACTCTGCTGGGATACTTCATTACGCCATAAGTCACACAAACACACTCTGATGGAAAGAGAAGAAGAGATGGATGCGCTCCAGCAAGCTGCCACATGTTGGGGGATTTGTTTACTGCTTCCTGTCTTGTACAAGATCAGCACCCCGTTAAGTACTGACGCTCAAACACACGCAGTCTTCTCACCTGAGCCCTTACTGAGTATGTGTGTGTGAGAGAGAGACAGAGAGAGAGAGAGAGAGAGAAAGAGAGAGAATAACTCATCAGTCGCATTGGGAAAGTACCATTCAGAGAGTGACAGATGTCTTTCCCTGTCTGACTCTTACATGCATCTAACAATGTGTCTCACTCGGTGAGCCTCAGGAGTTCTGCACACTCACTACAACTCACACACACACGCACACACACACAGACACTCGGGCACAGAGTGTTTGTGTACAGTATATGTTTTGAGTTTTTAATCTGTTGAAAATGGAGCGGAAACCAATCCCTGATGCTACAGCCAGATAAAACTTCCACATCTGCCAAGCAGCAGCAACTGATTCTGTATGACTGTAAATAACAGACACACTTCACATTCAGTGCAGATTAAAACATGACTAAGATATGAGTGACTGACTGATGAATTGAGCAGAGTGGTTTTAGCAAACTCAGTATAGAAGAGCACAGAACTCCATAGCTATGAGTGCACATGTCAGAAATTAAAGTTAGGTTTCTTGATCCTAATGTCAAGTCATATGTCATGTACTGTATAAATTACAGTTAGATCTCTCTAATGAAGAAAAGTGATTTTACGTCATTGAATTTCTGTAGGTCAGTTCAGCCCTAAGTAATGGTCTTAACCAACACAGCTCAATGAAAGAAGAAATGGTGCAGTAGTTTGTTTTAGCAATGAAAAACTAGATCACAATCACACAGCAGAAGAGTTCCTGCACCAACAGCACACAGTTTTACAGTCCAGTCACTTCAGACATTACCAGCTTAGGCTTTAACAGAGGCAGGCCTCTACAGTTCTTTAAAATTGCAGAAGAACAAGGGGAGCACAGTTTGTCTCTAAACTCTTAATGAGTAAGACACACTGCCCAAGGAAGTTTCCGCTGCCAAAGTCACACAGGCACGCACTTACACACACAGCTCTCAAGCTATAAAGGCAGGCATTAGCTGGCAGGATGCCGACACATGTAAAGCTTGTTAGAAAGTAAGCGGCAGGAGAGTTTGACATATACACACAAAGGCTGTTCAAAGAAGTTCAAAGAAAATGTTGAACTTTTCCTCAGTTGTGTGCATAGAAGGTTGATTCGGCAAAATACACATGCTACACTGGTAAAAGAAAAGAGAAAGATAAACAGATATGGAATTACATTTTAAAGATAGTGTGCATGTAACTTGGCTGTTGTCACAGCTAAAATATTACGCAATATAGGAAAAGCCATACTGATAACTTTACAGCTCTGTGAGGCTGTACTGGTTTGAGTTAAATGTAATTTTATCATGCTAATGTGCTCACAGTGACAATGACAATGCGAACATGCTTTTGATAAGCAGGTATGATGTTTAACATGTTCACCACCTTAGCTTAATGTTTAGCTTAAAGTACAGCTGAAGCTGATGGTAATATTATGGGTTTTGCAGGTATTTGGTCATAATTCAAAGTACTAGACTGGGCTCTCTGTAAATGTTTGTGCAAACTTGTGTGCCAATCCATGTGGTAGATATTGAATATGTCACCAAATATCTAGAAATTTTACCAAACTTCTGTCAGACATGAAAGTACCAAATTCTGTGTCCTGCTTTTCTGCTTTTTACAGTTTACATGTAACTTTTCATTTTGTTGTAGACCAATTTCTTTGAATTGAGCAAAATATTTATATGTATTTCCTCAACATTTTAACATTAACATTTTTTATCATGCTCCTAATGACTGTCATCTATAGATAGTAATAATAAAGTATAGAAACAACATTTTGATCGTTGATTGGCACCTGCCTGTACTGCTTCCAGAGATCATTGATCAGCTCCAAAATTCGTCATCGGTGCACCCCAAACACCAACTACTACAAATCATTGTGGATAATTGTGAAAAGTAGAAGTAGTATTTAAGAGTACACTATTAAAAACTGGCATCTAAGCTCATGAACAATCACACAGCCCTTCCAAAGAAGCAAACAAAATTATACTGCACTGACTGTAACAAAGCCAAGACAGTCCCCTTAAATGGGTTTTACCAGACGTACATGTCCACTGTGTAAGTGGAAGTACTGTGTTCCTATTAAAGCTGCATCCTCACAGTCACAGTGCTGTGGAGATTCATGTTACTGAACTTAAAAAAAAAAAGAGATCTCCATCTGCACCAAATGGTGACAGCTTTCAAGTCAGGTCCAGTTTTGAAGCGTTAAAAATTAGGAAATAAAACATCACCTAGGTGTCATTGTAGAATCTCTGTTCTGAAATGAGACTACATTTTGTGAGAGGACTGAATGCATCCTATTTTGTCACGGCTTAACAAGCAACAATTGTAGTGATGTTACAATAAAAGCAGGATTCAAGCACTGCCAAGGAATTCATTTTGTACTGAGTACAAAATTTAGACAAACGTGACAGCAAAACTCGTTGATTTTCATGGCATAAAGGAGAGGAAACCAGTGGCTTGATGGAAGATGAGAAATTGAAAAAAAATAAACAATCACTGGCAGTAATGTAAAGACCACAATCCTACTGAATATCTTCAACAAGAAAAGACCCATTTGTAGTTCATTCTTTGCAAAAGCAAGTTGTATGATTCAAAAATCCTTATTCAAACTCCTGAACTTCATTTTAAATTCTAGTTACCAATATTTCCAAAAGAAATATGATAAAGTGTCGGAGTGTTTAACTACAGATGTACAGTATATTGCACAGTCAAACAGTTATTTTAAAGCTACTTAACAGTCCTCTAAAAATCTATTAAGTTTCTTATTAACTCACTAAAGACACACAGTTAAATCCACAAAGGAATACTGTAGCAACATCAAGACTACTACAGACAAACTGTAAGTTCCTACATAAATAATAAAGCAACATCTCGGGAACAACCTCTTTACTACCTCTCCGTCTCTCCCTCTCTCTCCCCTACTAAAACACCAGCTCTCTCTTGCTTTCCGAGAGGCAGGGTGGTGATTGGCGGAAAAAAGCTTCACTCAATCCAATCTCTAATCCCCAGCAGGCTTTAAAACATATGCATAGTGGAGGACCGGCGGCAGCCCTCTCGCTGTTCTGAGTGTTATTTTTTCTCCTTCCTGAAGCAGCGGCAGCGCTGACAGAGGCAGCAGCGAGGAGCTGCTTTAACAGAGAAGCAGCAAAAGGTACCAGCAGCCCCGTCTGCCCTGCTCGGTGCGCTCTGAACCTAGGAGAGCCGAGTCACACTAACAACGCACTCTAGTTGCCATGGCTTCCACAACTTGTGTACGGTGGGAAGTACTTTTTTCAGTTAAGACTTACCGGATTCTGCGTTGTGGAGGAGACCGTCTTTCCTGTGACTCTGTCTCTATCCGTCTCTCCCAGGGAAAGGCAGAGAGGTGATGGAGGTCGGGGGGGAGGCTGCTGCTGCTGCTGGTGATGGTGGTTTGGTTGCTCACATTGATTTGTGTCACTTCTCTGTCTCTCTCTCGCCACTCCACCTCAATCCCGCTCTCTCCCTTCACTTCACTTCACATTACACACACATGCATGCACACACACACACATAGAAACACACACATGCACACCAAGGTTTGGGCAAATTACACAAAGCTGAGGCACCAAGGGGAGTACACGTCAATTTGTTTTCTCTCCAGAACAGCCACAATCGGCACAGCAGGCCAGCCAGCATCTCCAAACTCCCCAAAACTCTACACAGTTGTCAAGTTCTAGCAAACCATGTATCAAAAAACTTCACCAACACGTGTTACTTTATGATACATCCTAATGATGACAATGTATTAGCATCTCAAGAATTAACGATTACAGTCTGGAGTGGCCCCAGAGGCTCTGTGGGTATTAGAATACGAAACGGGATTGAAAACATAGTGGGCAGATGTGCCCTGAAGCATGATGCAGTTGTAGACTGTCAGGAGGTATGACTTTTAATGTGTCTGTATCAGGAGTTGTTATGCATATCAACTCCACACAAAGCTTTACTGTCCATTTAACATACTGAAGCTGCTTGAGCAAGATTCTGCCGGCCACAGCCCAATCGAGCAGGTTATAAAACAAGCAGCTATTGCAGTAGTTTGTAGTTGGTGGCCATACAGAATCACTAATCAATATTTTTATATTACCAAAAGTATGAAATGACTGAGTGAGGTAAAGGGAGTCACTTTTAGTAACAAACCCACAGACAAATATCATTTTAGCATATTTCATTTCATTGTTTTGGTTTCATGGCCCACAGCCTTGCTGTTTTGGTTTACTTTCACTGCTTTTCAGCACGTTTCCTGCAGCTATTTCCAGCAAGAAAGCTCTGATAAAGTCACTTTAGCTACCTGCACAGCACCAAAGGTAAATAACTGGTAGATGGTGAATCATTAAGCAGCTACAGAAGTTGAATGGTGGAGACAAAAAGGGGCATAATCACTGGACTGACGTTTACCAGGTGGCTAAAATATGACTTTAATTAATGCTTATATGGCGCAGGGTCTCTGAATGCATAAAAACTCAATTGTTTTGTCACACATTACATTTTATGTAGTGGTGTTATGTTACTGTTGTCTTTTAAGCTTGTCTGACAGCCCGAAAACAGCCCAAAAAATCCACTCATGCTACTTTAAGCAGATACTACATGGCATGAGTATTGACATCTTTCACAAACAGAAGCTAACATGAACCTTTTAGCTAATTCCGCTAATGCTAATTCGCTCATTCTAATATCATAATTCCAGCAACAAGCACAGTTGTTCTGCTAGCTAGTGCACGGTGTTTTCCTGCAGTTTGTACTTCTTGTTATTTTTGCAACTGTCATTTCATGGGAAATGGCTGGAGGAAAAAAATAGCCGTCTTGATATCCTGTAGGTTTTTGTAGGGGATTTTTCTATTAGGCGTTTTTCGTGATAACAACTGACGTCACTGGCAGTTTTAGTGGGAGCGTGAAAGTCAGAAAAGTGGACATCTTAAAACGTTTTTTCCACACACATGAAAAAAGGGTTAGCTTTGTCTTTTGAGCATGAAACACTCACCTTTCGGTAGACATGGCTGCGAAAAGTTATAAAAGCTGCTGTCTTCTTTTCTCAAACTGACGCACTTGATTTTAGATCAACGCTTGCTCCGCGTGCACAATCCAGTTTCCGTCTCCTGCTTCCTCATTGGTCGGTGCCGTTTTCTCCGAGCTCACTCATTGGTTGACCTAACGCTGCGCTTCATAAACGAAACTGACTGTATGAATATAAGCTACATCTATTGAGTGAAGATAAAGATGGAGCCTACAATTGAATTTTGTTTTGTTTTAGTTTTGTGATGTGCCTGAAAATCACTGAGTGAACTGCAGTAAGAATTCAGCTTAAAACCTTAATGTATAAGTGTAGATATAACAGTGCAGGTTCCTTTGCACAATACACCATGAGGCTTTATGGGAAAACAAAAAGGTGTTTTTATTTCACCAACCCAAATACAACATACGTGAAGAAGCTGTTAAAACATTATCTGCTATACATTCTGAGCCTTTGATTGAGTGATTACTTTTGTAAGCGATGAAAGAAATCTGAAGTCTTGGGCGGAAAAATGAGTAAGTGCCAAAAAACTGCAGTTCCTCGGGTGGCCACTTGAGGCTCTCTCCTAAAGCGAGTCAATCCCCTAAAGAGCCTGTATTAAAATGCCCAACTTTAAAGCAGAAATGAACATGCCAGATACAAAAACATTTTTGGTCACTGTAGCTTATTTCACGTTCCCGACAAGTCACTCGTTTAAGTTATATTATGGCTTAAAGTTATGCCTAATTAGGGGCGCGGCTTCTTTGAGTGACAGCTATCCATGAGCTGTTTGCTGGACTTCCCCTCAGCTAATTCCAGTGACTGATCTTGATCTCTTGGCTGTGTTTGAATTTTTGGAGAATTTTTAATGCAAATATTGGTCAAATAATAGGGCTTGCTGTTCATTATTATTTATTCACGAGCGACCCTTATAACATTAACAAGCAGACAGCTGTTGGTGCTGGAGAGCTCTGGAGGAGACAGCTGTGGGCAGAGCTCTAGTATTGTGGAGGGGAAAACACATAAAGTCAAGAAGAGTACAGAGTTTGTTCTTAAATTTTTTGGGATTAACCTGTCTGCCTAACTAGTGGGTAGGCGGAGTCAGGCATTGCTATTAAGGCAACGGCCAGTGCAAACCACTTAAAGCTTCAATTTGGCTCATTGAAAACCTATGGGAGACATCAGGATGGCTCTGTACACTATTTTTACAGTCAATGAATAGTCAACGTTGTACATCAACAGCTTCCTTGGAAACAGACTTGTCTGACATTTAAAATAAGTACACCATGAGTGCCTATGTCCAATAAAAAGTGGCTGTATGCTGAGTATTAAGTTAAGGCAACTCAGTTGGACATAAATCTACTGGCACAGTTCAAGTTTGAGTATAAGAATGATGGCCTTCACAGTCACTGTCATCAAAACGTTAAACAAGGGGATATTGTTTGGAAGAATAATGTTCATCCCTCAAGAGGCATGATAAAACAAGGAACATGTTCTACTCAGTCTTTGAGTGTATACGAGCCAGCGCCACCAAAGCATGGCTTTTTTTGCTAAATCGATAGCAAAAGTCGAAATGAAAAACAGGGATGTGTTTGGTCTGCCCCTCCTCAGTGTGTGCTCACACACCTGAGACAAACATCTGTGTAGGTGGACTGCTCGTATTGATTTCATAAAAAGAAAAATCCTAAAAGACAGTCTTTGAGAGCTCACCCTTAAGGGAGCACTCCATGGTGCTATGACCATGGTGGCCAACACTGTGCTCAGACACCTTATGACATTTTCCTTTATTTGCCATCATTATCTCATACTCAGGGATAGACAGTCATCAGCATATGTAAAAAAAGAAACAACAACATCTTTATGGTAGGAGTTTCGATAATTGATTGATCAGTGGTCTTATGATGCTCACCAGCGACGTATCATTGTTCACATAAAAATCATTCACCCCTGCCCCACTCACTGTACCCCCACCCCCCTTCATGTATGCTTACTTTCTTCTAATGAGCGTATTGCTGCCCACTGTACCTTGTAAATGCCACAGTAAGCCCATGCAGAGGAGAAAAAAGGCTCAGGGGCAATCAGCAAAAGCGTGGGGGCAGAGCGGATGCGCTTCAAAGGTTGTCAAAACTATATTATATGGTTGATCCCTGTCCAATTCACTTTCACAGTTCAGTAGTTATTGTATGTTAAAGCTGGAGAAAACAAAGGCACTCAGTGGAGTCTCTGCATTATGAAGTTAGCTCACACAAGAGGCTTTGTATTTGTGTGAGCGTGTGTGTGTGTGTGTGTGTGTGTGTGTGTGTTTGTGTGTGTGTGTGATGGAGAGAAGGTTGGTGGTCAAACAGGGTAACGTCTAAATAGAGTGACCACATAGGTCAGGTTTGACACACTTTATTATTCATTCACTGCCTGTCCTCAGCTGCGCTTAGCTCATCAGTGCACACACACACACACACACACACACAACCTCCCCTAGGTGCGGCTTTTACTGCGCATATGCGCCTGGACGATGCACAAATGTCATGAGCAATAACTGGGATGTCACTCCAAATTCACTCTCCTCTCTTCAGCGTTTAGCAGCTAGGTAGCTCAAGGAACAGGCTCTGGCTCTCTACATGTCTGTGGGTGTATTTCTGAAGCCTATGTGCCCTAACCTCTGAAAAGGTTGGGGGGTTACCTGTTTGATTTGTTAGATTTTCTCAAAAGTGTCCCACCCCAAAGTTTAATTCATTTCAATTCAATGCAGCTACAAGAATCTGTATCATGGCCAGAGGTGCCCTGGGATTAGAAGGCTGGTGAAATGAAAAAATGTCCCACTGGTACAAATCTAGGGCACAGTTAGGTTATTTTTTCCCATATTTGTAACTCCCTTCCTTAATTCCCTCCACAGGTCCAATGTCAGGTTAGTATTTTGGGGACTTCCTACATTTTGGTCACAATATGAATCATTCTGTATACTTTTAAGGTCTCTCTGGAAATGTTGTATGTTTATTGACATATTTTAATCATTAAATGGTTTTATAACATGATTTCCTCATCATAAGAATGCATCCCCTAGTTTTGTGTTTAAATTACTTTGAGTGTTGCAATCATCTATACACAGGTGAAGTTATTTAGTCCCATTTTTCTTCACTTTATTGTTTGACTTCCTTGCTCTTTGATGTACTTTTAATGTTTTTGACACTTTTTCAGTGCAATTGTTCTTCACTGGCATGATGTAAGGAACCTTCTTTTTGCTTCCCTTTTCCTGCAAAATATTAAAAAGGGTATTCAACTGGAATAATAACAAACAAACATGTAACTAAAAGCCAAACAGTGATATCCAAATCCAAAAGTAGCTCAATCAATATATATTTAGATACACAAGCTTATCAGAAAAAGACAAGGAGGACAATAAAGTACTAAGGTCAATTCTCCTGTATTTTATCCTGGGGATATTTACAGTTAATAACTTGCACCTGGTATTATTTAGGCTGATTCCAGACACATTGCAAGTTTGGAAAGTGAACAGCTAAATGATGTAATAAAATATGAAAAAATGGGTTTATAACTTTATAATAGAGGTACAAATCATATACTTAAGTAATGCTTAACTGATGCATGACTTTTTAAAACAAGCTGGTTATCAGATGCAACAATAAGCCTACAAAAATCATAAATAGAATTACATAGATAAACCTTTATGTAAATGAAATCCAGCTTTCTTGATAGATATCAATTAATGTAAGAAGTAACTTTGAATTAATATTCTTTAATTTGGTGGTGAGGCACAGCATTCATGATACATCCTCGATCATTCATGCATTAAATCACCATAAGTCATTCATTGGTTAGTCATTACTTAAGGATGTGATCTGTACCTTTATTATTATTTTGTGTTACCTCAAAGTAAATTAAAGAAATTCAGAGTATTTGTTTTATGGATCAGGCTGGAGGGTGGGGTGTACTGTATATACATCAGTATATCTAAAGCCTATTTTCATGCTTTTATGACAACCTAATCTGTTTTTTCACAAAGCAATTTAGCTGCAAGAGTTTCCGCGTTTGGGTTTGCTTGGGAATGTTTCCAAATTCAGTGTTGGTCTTTTAACTTCAAAACTGGGCATCAGAAATGCCCTAATTTGTTTAAAGCTGCTCCAAATCAAGATCATGTGCAGCCCTCCTTTCTCTCTCTCCCCTCCTCGGTATAGTTACATGGACGTTGCTGTGTGTGTGTGTGTGTGTGTGTGTGTGTGTGTGTGTGTGTGTGTGTGTGGGAGGGATGGGAATCAGGAAGCCTTATCCGTAATGCGAACATAACTTTTAATGCTCCATCTGAGGAAGACCTTATTGTCAATTTCCTCTTGTTTCTCGGAGCACAAAGCTGTCTCAGACCTCTCAGAACATTTGCACGGATTCCTTTGAAATTAGAGGGCTTTTTTTATAATGCCATTTAACGTTGACAATCTGGTAAAAAATTCAGACAGGAATAATATGTTTGAGTTAATTCATTCCTTACAGAAAAATTAAATTACATATAACCACTAATGATATTCCTATTATAGAGCAAAAATACAGAATTCAATGTCACAGGCCAATTTATGATTTTCTCTGGGAATAATACACCTAAACTAGCTTTGTAGTCTGTCTTTGATATTATTAGCAAGAACAAAAGGCACAGGCACACACGCAGAGACACACTCTGAGCATCATATATTACTCTTGAGTCCCTTGTAGTACAGCTACCTTCCAAGGATTTGGCAGCCTGTGCCAGACCCCTGGGGCCTGAAGCTTAAGAGCCCGGCCAAATGACACCCTGCTGGGGCGACAAGGCTCCTGGAACAGTAGCCCCCCTTCCGGAATATTCTTTTTTTCCCCAAGAAGGGACACCCATGATCAAACCAATAACACTATGTGGCTTTCATAAGCACAAATCACTCAAATCTCCTTCATGATTAAAATGTTTTCGTCTCCCCTGAAGTTGAACTCATCTATCAGATTCCTTCGGGACAAGTGTCAGTAGACAGCGGAGGATAGGTCAGATCAGTGCACAAGTACATCATTTCACTGATGTCAGGGGTAAATGCATGTTGAACTTCTCAGTGATCAAGTGGATTTTTCATCACCTCAAGTAGCTGTGGAGATACTGCAGTCTTTCTCTTGTTTCAAGGCCAACATCGCTACACAATATCTATTAATGAACATGTCAAGAGGTTAAAGATACTCATTATAGGCTATGTTTTATAGCCGCTACAGGAAGGCAGGGTGTCAAGAGCGTTGGCAAATAAACACGTGTGCACAAAAGCATGCAAATAATTACATTCACATTATAAGTTCTTTGATTAAAACGCCTCAATTTTTGTTGATTCAGTCGGCAAACTTTAGAAGTATCATAGAGATAATTGCAAAAATAAAACACTTGCTGTTAAAAGTTCCAATTTAAATAACATTAGAATGTCTTAAAAGGCATGATTAAAACAAAATCTGCATTTTAGAAAATGTTTAGCTTGAATGCCAAGTATATTTCACAGAGAGGAGAGATCATTTAGTGAAACATGTCAGTAATCTTACCTCCTGTCATGTACTGTATCCTCACAGTTCAATCCTGCTCACATAGCTCAGGCTTAAACACCCTCTAGTGACTGGAAACATGCATTACAATCACACCGCAGCAGGCTCCAGTTCATAGGAAGCAGCTTTCCATTCAGCTTACGTTGCTATTTCTACACATATATGCTCCGCTGGACAAATATATCATGATATATCCATCCGTCTGGCCGGGCTATTCCAAGCCTGAGAAATGACAGAGAAATGCAGGAAGTCGTTGGAACATAAACAAGGCGCAATGGAGGAAGCAGGGGTCAAGGCGGTGCTTCCTGTTCCAAAACCACCTCTGTGTGCCTGTGAGCAGACACGAGACAGCAGTGACACTGTGCAACTCCTACAGTATTGTTATTAACAAGCTTGCTTTGTGTATTTCTTTCATTCTAATAGTATAAGAATGTAATAAAAACTTGCATTAAAGCCCAATCTCTTTGTCAAACTTCTGCTTTTGCATAAGTGAATAAACTTATGATTAATGTATTGTTTTGCTTCTGTTTCCTGTTTTTATATTTTCCATCAGTTCATAAAAAAGTCATTGTTTTTAAATTAAGTAAATTTTTTGTCCACCTTCAATCATGATGCTGCTGCCCGCTTTGATGTCCTGTGTTTTTTTTTCTGTGTTTAATTAGTATTTTTGCAAATGAATACGACCTAAAACCTGTTCAAAGTCATTTGGGGGTTATAAAAACCTCCATTGTCAGATGTCCAGTTTGGATTAGAATCATTCGCTGGACAGACAAAATGGCAGCATCTGGCCAGCATTATTATAGCATATCATAATGAATTCATAATCTGGTATTATTGAAGCATTTGGTATTATTCTCAAACTCAATTACAGTAATAGGAGTATAATGATTTCAAAGGGTTTACATTGCGGGTGACAGACAGGATGCAACTTATCTCATTCCCACTCTCACACAGATTACCTCCACAGCTCAGTAATATCACCTCAGTTTCTGTTTTGATTGTACGATGCTCCTCTTAAATAACCTATTTCAAAATGTGCTCACTCAGTTTGTCTCTTTCATCCGTTTTTTTTCTTTGCAGGCGGTCCAGCACTGCAGCCCACACGACGCTTTGGACCACAATGCTCGCTGTATTTCACTCAAATGTCTTATCAGCACTTCAGAGAAGATGCAGTGTATCAAATTTAAGGGAAGACATATGGTATACATGGGAATTATCTCAACCGACTGAGTGTAGTGTATACAGCAAGAGCATCTCTATCTTAATAGTCTGTGAGCAGTGGTGAAGGGAGAATGTGAAAGCTCTGAGGGATTTGGGAGAAAGGATATGATTGCATTTATGTCCCATCAAGCAGCTTGCTGGATCCAGGGGAATGCCTAATATATATCTGTATTTGGTCGCCAGCTTACATCTGTCTGCTTATGGATTTATGACTTCAAAACTATTTGGAAAAAAAAGGCGCCTCTCGACAGAGCCAGTGACTAATAACTAAAGCTGACAGGGATGGCAGGCAAACACACACACACACACACACACACACACACATGGATAGACGTAACGACAAGACTCGGCGACAAGGAACAAAGGAGTCGAAATCTGACACATTCTCTCTGACAGTAGGATAAAACTCACTCACCCCTCGAGCCATGCTAACACACACCACACACACGCACACAATTTACTTCTTCGTCTGTCATGCAGAGTTTTTCTCACAAACATGCACATTTTGTTTTCAGTCCTGTTGCCACACTAAACCTTTTCAAATCTTTACATAAAGTGTGTTTATTCTGATTCCACTCACCAATTCACACACACAGTTAAAAGCACCAAACTTTTGTTTATTTGCTGTTGGTTGCAGAGACTGTGAGGGATTTTTGAGAAGGAGAACACATTGAGAGAGGTTTGGCCATATACACACTGTCAATAAAAAATGTGTCACTTGTTATGTCCACAGCTCTGGTTCAGACATGGAGTTGACTTCTCGTAGCTGTTTCCAACTTGGTAAAATTTTGTTGCACTCAGAATCATCAAATCATCAAAAGGATCTTCCTCTTTCAAAGAGAAATGTGCAAAGCATTCAGGGAGCCACTTAAATAGACTGCAAATACGGACTGCAGTATATCTGAAAAACCTGATTTTGTATAATGGAGTTTTGGTTCTAAAATATAAGTTCTATGTGATGCTTCATGTTGCTGGAAACTCAACTCACAGGACTTGAAAAGATATTAAACGATGCTTTGAAAAGCAGATTTAATAAACTGCTAACAGTCCACCAGCTTTTTCAGACTTAAAGAGATAACAAAGATTGTGCAATGCAAAATTCAAACAAAACACGTATCCCTGCAAAAGTAGACATGGCAACTTAAGAAGTGATTGAGTTTTAGCCACTTGGGAGCGGCGGACCAAGCTGTAAACACAACATTGACATGTTATTACCGAATAAAGTCAAAATCTAGCAGAGAGCATTCATTCATTTTGAGTCCATCCAGTAAATATAAAACATATCCTCATGCCTAAATGATGATTGATTTTCAGTGTCTCCTAAAATGACACATATGACCATTCCAAAAACAGCATGACTATTGCAGCGACACATGTACCAAACCTTTGTTCGCAGTTTGTTTAGTTTTGCAAGAAAATTACTTGGTTAGATTTAGGCACTAAAATGACCTGGTTAGGTTTAGGTACTCACCTACTTGGCTGGGTTTAGGAACTAAAACTACTTGGTTAGTTTTCACTACATTAATAAGTTATAAGAACTCTCTGTTGACTTCTGGTTCCACACTGGGCATGAACACCATCTTCTGAATGAAAGTCCTGTGCTTGCTGAACCGACTGTCCATTCCCGACCTCCTCCCACTTTTCACTTCTTATATGACTTCTCCTCACTTCCTGCTTTGCAGCTGTAATAATCCCTGCAGCCACTAGAGGCTGCTGTCCAACAACAAACATAAATATGGATCATAATAACCTGCTTTCTTGTTATAATTTTTCTGATAAGAAAGTCGCAAACATTTCCTCTCCTTTTAGTGCGAACGATACGGTTACGTTACGGGCTACAAAACCAAAACAATGAGCTAAAAGATGCTAAAAAAACTGGAACAATGAGAGAAACCGGAGAGTTGCTTGATAATGCGCTATGTATTTGTCACAATAAGGAACATTACACAAAGTCATTTGACACTTTTTGTATTTAAAAAATATTGATTAGTGCAGCTTTATTGCTTCAATCATTGATAGTTGCGTGTACAGTGACCACTTGAGTCACCATCACAGCCCATTAAGTTGAGATGAGTTTTTTCGACTTGGTCTAAATTCAAATACTTTTTTTTTTCAATTCAAAGGGGCTTCACTGACATGGAAAACTGATGTTTACAACGCCAGATCACAGGTAAAATAGAAATACCTACCTTGTACATATGGACCTACCATACCAACACGGCACGCAGGCCACATGGATTCTGACATGTGGGCAAACGTGGTGCTGCATAACAATTTGCGGATTGTGACTTTAAAATATATAAAGGTGGAGACAAATGAGAGAGTTGGCACTGGCAATAAGATGAAATAATGACGGAGGGAGATAGAGGGAGAATAAGCGGGAGAAATGGAAGAAGGTGGAAAGGTGAAGATGTGGATGGGTGGTGGGGGGGAAGGCAGATTGTGTGTGAGAGAGGCGTTTAATCCCCAGGAGCATCCTGTCGGCAGCTGCTCTGTACAGATGGGGACGAAGGGATGCTGAAACACACACGCACGCACACACACACACACACACACACACACACACACACACACATTGTGTCAAAGAGAAAAAAGCACTGTCGAATGTTGGAACCCTTTTCTAACACCCTCGAGGATCATTCTAAACATAAGGTAAGGGAGCTTGGTTGTGTTCCATTATTTCCCACTCTACTAAGGCCACTGGATCTGTGTCATCAGCTGATTAATGAACACAATGCTCTTTCTTTCTCCCGCTCCCTCTCAATATGTTATCTGGAGTTGTTTTTTCTATTCAGTGCTGCAGCACAGAAGTTTGAATCCCTGGTTTGTCTGGGGGAGTGAATGTGTTATGTCTGCTCCATTCCGTCTGTGTAGCTGTATGTATGCAAGCTCCATATGAACTCGTTTCATCATGGTCATAGTCCTAAAATCTGCAGATTGTTTCTAGTGCAGCAGGGAAACACCAGCTGCTTTCAGCCACTCTGGGTCCAGCTAGTTTCTCATTGAGAAACATGTAAATGTCTCCCAAGTTTGGCCTGTGAGCCCCATTATGAGGTCAACGCCATTTTGACTATTTTCACATTTGCTTTGAAATCTTGCCTACGACAATGTGGAGTGACATTTTACCTGATGAGTGCTCCAGTAGAGCTACACAATGGCCAGCAGCCAAACGGCGATGGTAATGCACAGCTCCAAATTCATAAAAGAAAACATAATTTAGTCGTCGTTCTTCAACAATCTTTTTCCAAGATATAATTTGATTTTAGAGGAGAAAAACACATCAGGAAAACACCAAATGCTTATCCTAGCTACCTTTTAAATCTACAGGGGTAAGAGATGCATGAGATTGGTTAAATGTAAGACCACAGTTCGGCCCGTGCAGCATTGTCAGTCATTTCATGCAAACTAATTAAAATTATGTATCATAATGAAAGGTGATATTTAAAGGAAAACATAGAAATGCAAGTGTGTTGCTCTACAAAGTACAGTCTATTAACCCATGAACCAAGTTTCAGCATCATCTTGTCTATCAACTAAAAGTCTGTTTAAATAAACTGGTAACTTGAAGACTGGCATGTATCAGTGTGACTGTGAAAAGACAGTGTGGACTTTTCACTCGTGAAAGCAGGAATGTGGAGCAGCTGGACGAGGTACTTCTGAAGCTCCTATTCGATAGGTGAGTTATTTGAAATATTTCAACTGAGGGTTTTTCAAGGTTCATATATAAACCATGTTACAACACAGCGTCTTTTAGTATCCTTTGGGCTCTGTCCAGACACCTCACTTCACCGATATCACTGATGGTCAGAAGATAAATACCACTGATGTTCTGGGAAGTTTTAATCACCCGCCCAAACATGCACATCCCATGTGAGTTTGGGATGTTTCCAGGATGCGTTCTATTGCTCCTCTGAAAAACATTGACAGGAACTTGGTATGGGAATTATGCCACATTAAGTTTCCTTAGGAAGTAGAGCCTTGGTTTTGCTGATTTCCCCCCAATATGAACTCTGATCATTAAATTCGACCGATAATGGTGGTGTCCATGTCTGGAAGTCCAGTCATGGGTGTACAGTGTGAACAGGAGGGGGCTGAACACACAGCTCTGGGGGGCTTCGGTGTTGAACACTAAAGTAGAGGAGGTGTGTCTGCTAATCTGAACTGTCTGGGGTCTGTTTGTGAGGAAGTCTAACATTCAATTGCAGAGTGTGGGTACTTTTTGCCTTAGTGCTCAGTGTTAAAAAGACTGCATTGTCTCTCTGCCTTGTCTGTCCACGGGTCTGGTGCCGGGAGTTTGCAACTCAGTCGGAAACAACATGCACAATCAAAAAACATGACAAAGTAGAATGTGAGCAACCAATCATACAATTCACCCTGCCTGCATTTTTGCCTCAATCTTACGTGTTTTACCATTTTTAACCCTGTTGCTGTTTTTTTAAAATGTTTTTGGCGCCATTACTTTGTTAATCTATCATCGCTTGTTCCATTTAAAGGTGGAGGATTTATTGTCAACTGAGACGTGGAGGTGAGGTCATGGCATATCAGTGGTTCGTAGTGTGACAATAGCCATTGTTCCTGGGACCAACAGGAAGTGTCTGCATGGGACTTCCTGCTGCAGATAGTGCACCTCGGGAGGGCAGAGAGGTGTGTGTTTGTACGTGGGTTCATGTTTGTGTCACTCCGATGATTATTCCTTTGTTCGTTTAGTTTATGTCATCTCTTTTGTTTTGTCTCTGACATATCTCCTTTGGAGTCCCACCTTGTTAAATGACGCTCCTTATTTATTTTTTTTCCTCTTTGTTTTTTCAAAATAAAGTGTAGGTACAGTCACAGCACAATGCAGTTATGAATTTGCTTTTTATTTCTACTTCCCTACGTCCCCTTCCATTGCACACAACAACTTGCAACAGTCACATCTACAAGAATACATACATGTATGATGGCAAGTATTGATGACAGTTGTCAGCACTCAGTTATTTTTGATTTGGTGATATGCAGGTTTTGCCTTTGACCTATTTCTGAATGCATTTAGAGTTAAAACGTACATTTCTAGTTGTAGTCATTGTCTAAACAGCACTGAAATTACTTTATTTTGATGCAAATTAGGTTGCATTTGTGTATGTGAACTTCTGATTAAATAATTTATATAAATGAATGAAACAAACACGTGCAACAGACATACAAAAGGAGGTTTTAAGTGGGATTAATCAGGTCCATGAGACCCCTTCGCCAGTTAAAATACCTAAAAAAGCACAGAATGGCATCATTCTGCAGTAAAAAAGAAATCTGCTTGCACCCAAACAAAATTGCCACTTAACTGCTACAATATCACAGTGTTTGATATCTGTCGGCCCAACAATAGGGCCTTCCGCACCTCTTTATTTCTCAATGTCTCCCCCCAGTAAAATTATAGGCACGATCAATTTTGATAATGCAAGGGAGCAGCGGTATCCGGCAGAAAAATAATCATCTTGATTATTCCTTCTCATGGAGAATTTTCTTTCCTATTCTGTACTTTCTTTGCCTCTCCACGGTAATGGTAACAATTTTCTCTTTTCAGTCTGACTCGAGGCCTCTTTCTCTCACTCACTGGTGAAATGTGGAGCCGTTGTTTTTTTTTTTTTCTGTCTTTCGCTGCAATGCTGAAAGCCTTTTGACCTACAAAGTAGGGTTTTGTTGATAGATTGATGCTTTCACACAGTGACATTAGCTGAATCGCCGGTGTTCAGAGGCCCGCGGTGCCACTCTGGAACAAATGCCCTGGAATTTTCCCAAATAATCCCCCTGTGTGCCTGTCTGTGTGTGGTGCAGCGATGATCTCCGGGGGAAAATGGAAAGCATCTATCTGTCTGTTTGTCAGTCTGTCTGGCTACCTTTTACTAATCATTGTCTTTATCGAAGGGGATGGTGGGCTGGAGGTGCAGTAACCTTTAATGTGAAGGGAGATATGGATGAATATAGGGGTGGAGAGGGGCAGGAGCAGGAGACGTGGGATTCTGTGATGACAGCTAAGGTATTAACACTTGGTGACATTGGTACAACATGGCATTATAGTCTGACAGCGAGGTTAGACTGAGAGAGTAAGAGAGAGAGAGAGAGAGAGAGAGGGAGAGAGAGATGACAGAAGACAGAAAGATTTCTGCATGAAGTCTGTAAGATCACAGGCAAATGAGACAACAGATTTCTTAATGTGGAGCTTCATCAGCTTGAGCCGCCAAAGACGAACCCCTTCACCCCTAGAAGAAATTTCTGTAGAGGAAATATGCTTATGGTTTGACTTAAGGGAGCATAAACTGATTTTTTGGTCACTCTGTGGACGGTAACCAGCTGTAAACACAACATTGACATATCATCACCTTATAAAGTTGTTATGACCAGCGTGTTAGCAAGCAGTGGCCTCAAACAAGAAAAACATTACCATTGTTTTGCAGTCATATTCCTGACACCTGGTGAGCGTGAGTCCAACATTCACTCTCCTTATAGCTCTCTGTTGTTTTCAACCAACTCCCGAGGGAAATGTGTGGCTCTTTAGCAGCGAGATGCTCCACCATGTTGGTTAGTTGCTCAGTTCGTCAGTGTGTTGTTTAATTCTTGTCTATTCAATTTGCAGTTGGAGAGTTTTTTTCATGAAAACAATTACTGTTGCTTATATCTACAGTAAAAAGTTACTTTAACTGTGTAATCTTGTGCACCATGAAACCAAAACAATAAGCTTAAAGAGCTCAGAGGTGAAGGAAAACTGCAGAGTTGAGTGATAATTTTCTCTGGGTTTATCACAACTAAGTCCTTTTGCATTAAACAGACTCATCTGATCCATTGTTGCTATAAAACTTTTGGCTAGTTCAACTTTAACCGAACTAAAATTTAAGCTGTAAATAGGCTTTATACCTATCATATACCCACACATATGTAAAACACTTTTTTACACTTTTTACACTTTTTTTTACTTTTACATTTTTCATTTATCTGACCACTTTCTTAGATTTTTCCTTTTCCCTATGGATAACATACTGCCTTAAATGGTATTTATCGTGATTGTTTTTGGCTTCTCACCAGGATGAAATGTTTGCAGGTAACATTTCTGCAAAAATACTGACACATTCACATTTGTACATGTCATAGGCTGTGTACCATATTGACATTTCAACAAAAAAGGTGTCACATCACAATCACATTACATTTATGACCCGACTTTCATATCAGGAGGTGGTGGGGGTGGTGGTGGAGTGTCACAGGCAAGAATGCTGCCAAACTAGTGACCATGTTGTGTAAAAACACTTGTAAGCTTGACACCAGTGGATCATTTTTAAGGAGACCTCGGGACAATTTCCAGCTGTGTTTGTGGCAACCAAAACAGGCATTTTAAGCCAAAAAATGATCTTTTCCAAACCATGACCAAGTGGTTTTTGTGTGTAAACCGGAGCACAGGCTTTACCAGAGCATAAGCATAACCAGAGCATATGCACAATGTTGTCACGAGTTGCAACACAGAAAAATAAAGGTTCAACACATCCGTTTTTTTCAGAACTGTACGTTGCCAACATTTATTCTGCCGATTTGGTTGGTTCTTTAGTTTTGTTAAATGGGATTCTGTTCTCAACTCGAGTGGAAGAAGATGCAAACTGAGCGCAACTGAAAGTTCAACTGAAGCACCTCCTCACAGAATAACTCCTGGAATGCAGCAAAAACAGTAACAACAAAGTCAAACTGAAGGTGCGAACAGTCTCATCAATGTGTCATTTAAACACAAGTCAGTGTGAAAGTAGAGTTCTGTCTTGAGCAGTGCACGTAATGTTGTCTTTACATACACGTACAAGGTATTGTCAAGCCTCGCTAGCAGTGGGTCACAGCTGAGAGAAGTTCAGAGGGTCCAAAACCAGCGCCGCCAACCCCCCTCTACCCAAACACACACATACACATACACACACACACACATACACACTGCCTTGTCAAAGGACCCTTTGTGCACTGTTGTTTTTTCAGGGAAAATACTCTCTTTATTTCTCTGTGGGGAATATACAGCAGCGATCACCTAATCACACACACCGAGAAACCCAGTCAACCTCCCACACACACATACACACACAAACTTTACACAAATACATATGTTCAAACACATACGCCGCACACACACACACATTTGTATTGACACATGTAAATGAACACACGTTTGCACACACATTCAGAGACATGGGCGAAGGAAAAACACACACACACTCACAATGGGTCATTTATGTCCCTCTCTGCACCCCACATTCATACTTGGCAGGCGGGTGACTGCTCTGTTGTTTCAGTGACCTGGAGGAGAAGTTATGTGCTCTTAATTTATATATCAGGAAACACCTCCCCCCCCCCATTCACACACACACACACACACACACACACACAAAGATTTTCTAAGTAGGAAACTGTGTTTCATCGGCAACAAAAGTCTTTAAATAAGCTTAATAAAAAGAAATCTGATTTCTTGAAAAAAGAAGAGGAAGAGAGAATAAACCTCCCTCTTTATTTCGAGGAGGGAAAGAAACAGCAAACAAGAAGTAAAATGACCCAGAAACCTTCAGCTGCCCCAGGGCAGAGTGTAATATTGATGATGGTTGCAAGACCTCACCTCTGGACACACACACAGCTGTGTGGCAGCAGTGTTAGACCAAACCCTACAAAACTAAGACAGAAGAGGTGCTGTTGAAAAAAAATCCTCTAAAATAAGATGTGTATGTATGTTTGAGTGTATGTGTGTGTGTGTGTGTGTGTGTGTGTGTGTGTGTGTGGTACCCAGCGCTGAGCTCTCCCATGGGAACCCGAGCACAGCTGAGAGTAAATGGCAATTACTGTGTTTAACTGTTTTATCCGCGCTCAGAGGCAACCATACATCGCCGATTCCACAGAACATCATTAAAACACACTTAAACACACACACACACACTGTCACGTCACGTCTGGTGGGTTATCCATGCCTGTCACATCGTCATTTATTCAACCCTGATGGAGTGATACAAATACCAGCAGACATATTTCAGTATTCTGCTGGAGCAAATTATGATATCTGATTAGCAAATGATGGAAAAGGGCGTTACACACACACACACACACACACACACATGCATCGGTCTCTCAGACACACACACATTTGCACAGGACTTACAGTTGACGGATGGACCCATCAGTTGAGTGTTACAGTCATTTATGATGATTTGTGATGCCAGTACAGTTAAAGAGGAGGTCAGTATGGGAAAGAAGTGTAACATCTGCAAGGCTTCACTTTCACTGAGCCTTTCCTGAAGGGTTTTTGGTTTGCACCCAAGCGTCAAACACATCAGATAATGTTAGAGGACAATGAAACCGAACAATTCGAAGTCAATTAAAGAAAATTAAAGAAAAGCAAAGTAAGTAGCCGTGAGGAAAAAAAACGATCTTGTGACAGATGTGAAGAAAAAGACAGGAGAAGTACACGCTCCACTCACAGCCATGTCTCAAAATTCCTATAAACAGCCTACATTCATTGCCCTTACAATGCACACATAATAGTGAAATACCCCTTTAAAATGAGATGAATAATAATGGTTATGACTTTAAGGAACTGGACTCCCCAAACAGTCAACGCTCCCACAAGTGTACATGTGACCGCGCTGTTTTTGACTGCAGATGACATAATGGGACATGTATTAGATATAAATATGTGTTTTCACTGTTGTGTATATCTTGGCAGCCGCATTAATGCCTTGATTTAATGCTGTTTACTTTTATAAATCGTACAGTAAAGCAGCTTGAATTTGAATTTTGACAGAGACATAGAGGCAGACAGGGAGGCCGAATAAACAGAGGAGAGAGAAAGGTACCTTCTCTCCACCTTAATGTGAGTTGGCATTTGACAAGGATGTGTCAGACTTGTGTGAGTAATGAGAGAGAATGACTGTGTGTGTGTGTGTGTGTGTGTGTGTGTGTGTGTGTTAAGGAGTAAGAGAGAGAGATTCTGAGAGAACCTCACTCTCGCTGCTGTGGCGGTATGTGCTGTTGCTCTGCAGACAGACAGACAGACAGACAGACAGACAGTTGTTCATTGGCCAGTTGGCTGCCATGGTCGCTGGGCTGGCACACCGAGGTGGTCAGCATGAAATGGGTGGCACTGCGTGTGTGTGTGTGTGTGTGTGTGTAAGAGTGTGTGCGTGCAAGTGTGTGTGACTCACTCCCACCTGCAGGGAGACAGAGCAGTGCCAGCCGCCAGGCCTGGAGAACATTACTCACCGTCAGGACCGACGTCTCTCTTTTTTTTTGTGACACACACACACACACACACACACACACACACACACACACACACACACACACACACACACACACACATATTCTCCACACCACTGAATAATAAGTAGGTGTCCTGCATTCCAAGACAAAATGCGCCCACCTGCGACTGAAGTACATGCTTCCCCCACAGAGCCCGAAGGAAAGGCACAGAGAGATTTTAATATTAACCACTCTTGTATTGCCGATTTAAAAATAAATCATTACCATTACAATTTTGAGACATTATTGCTACAACGATCATGAACAGACGAAACCATTGGCAAGAAGACTAGCAGCTTCAACACTGCGTTTGACGTTGTGAGTCATCCTGTCTAATTTTATAAAAAAATCTGCTTGGTTGCTTTATGGCACGAAATAAGAAGAGGAACCTGATCTTGTGTGGTAAGGGACTGTACCACAATTATTCGGATAGGGAGAGGGGCTAAACGTTATGTTTCATTTTCTGAAGGCCCTCCCCAGTGTTATTAATGTTTTCCTTTGGATCAAAAGAGAAAAATTGCAACTATCTCCCCACAGAAATGTGAGAATTTAAGATGCTGTCAACCACTCTAAACCTTCACATGTTAATATGTAAGTCACGTATTGCAACAAAATTGTACACAAAAAGTGTAATAAGCAATTGCCAAAATTATGGTAAACATAACAAAAAAGATTCATCTTGCCATTATTTATTTTTGAACTACGAACTTTCACTATCACTTTATCTAACTTATTTCTGGAACATTTTACTTTACTGCACTGACAGTGACCAATTGCCGCAAAATTACCAAGCAAAGTAGACTAATAATTTTAAGTGGTTAAAACGTTTTAGCTTGTACACCCTAAATTTGATAGTCTAATTTACTCAGTAATTCTGCAGTAATCGGTTTCCTCGTGTATAGCTTTGCTTTCTGTTAAAGGTGCAATATGTTAGAATTGGCCAGCTGTGTATTCATACTCCCAAGAAAGAGGGGGCAGCATATCACCAGAGTAACCACTCACTGCTGCTAATGGCAGCTGCTGTTAGCTAGTTAGCTTGGATAGCCGTGCATCTAGCTCAGATTACCAGGGGGAGTGTACACTGCGAGCACAGGAGATTTGGAATGGACAGGCTGCGACTAGCTGGTTAGCAAGCTAACTTCAGTAGATATCTCTGCAACGCAAACCATCGACGTAATTATGTCAATATTGCTATTTTTTTACACGTCTAAATGTTTTAATCTAAAACGTACGTATTACACCTTAAAAAAAGTTGAGCAGCGATAGTGTTGAGATAACAACTCAATTAGCAAAGATCCTCCCCCCACTCTCCCAAAATATTTAGGCCACGCCTCCTCCAGCAAAAAACGAAATAAAATCAAAACATTACCTCCACTTTCATAAAACCCTAACAACTTCTGTACAGTCCCTAAAGTGAGCTAACTAAGCTTCTAGAATTTGGAAGGGATGAAAGGTTAAAACATACACTTTTATATTATAATAGCCAATTATTCTGTAATTACAAAGACAACATTATTATCTAATGAAGCCCACAATACTTTGCATTGGGCAAAAAAAACAAAAACAAAACACAGTTTAAGATCCTGTTGGCGTTCGGTATCAAAAATTTCACAGTGAAAAAAAAAAGATAGAAATATGCATGTCACATCTTTTACTAGTTTGCTTTTGCTGCATTCAATTCCCCAAACCCAGCCATCAGTTAGATGATGCATAATACAATCTGATGCAGTAAGTACAGAATGAGGTAAAACACCAGAGCAGCAAAATGGCTGATTTTTCACTACAAAATGAGACTTCAAGTATCGTGTGACAGCGGAGCATCTCCATTACAACACTGATGAGAAATAAAACAGCTTTTACCACAAAGCAAATCAGGCTTTGGAGCTGAAGCTGTGTGAGTGACACTGATCTCTCTGTGCATGTGTGTGTGTGTGTGTGTGTGTGTGAGTGTGTGTGCCTGATCTTCATCCATCCATCTATCCATCCATCCATTTACTCTAAGCTCTTAAGCAACGGCGCTGTTAAAAAGTCCCCTAAAACTCTAAGCCAAGAGCAATAACATGAGCGGCAGGAGGATAACGTTGATGTAATGTCAGACACACACAACTGACACCCAGTGTTACGCTCGTGTTAACAAAACCCATCACGGCCTGTCTGTCCGTCTGAAGGCGCGCGCTAATCTGCTCTTAATCACGAGCTCTTATTTACAAAAAATACATTTTTTTATTAATGCAGCGGAGGGGGAGGGGAGTGAGGGAGTGGAGAGGAGGATGGTGGTGATAGTGGTGATGGTGATGATGATTTTGTGATTAAATGATGCCATCGTTGTGCTGGTGGATTAGGACGGGCATGGAAATAGATTAGTTCTGCAGTGGTTTTTCATCATGATTGGCAGGCCTCCAAAACCTCACTCCACACACCTCCCTCTCCCTCTTTTCTCTCTGTGTGCCTCTACCGCTCTAAAGCAGAGGTGTGCTGAGGTCTATGGTTTGTAGGCTGCTAGCACCACCCTCTGGTAAAGGAAGACATGATATTAATATACCTCAATCTGCCCCACACATTTACTTTCATCTAAATGAAACCGGATCGTGCAGTGGTTTAGCTTTATCAAAAAGGTGACAAATTAAGGGAAACACTTGAATAAATCAATGAGGAAATATAATAAATGCATGTCACATGAGGGTGAATGAATGGTGTCACTTGCATCTTTTGAAAGTTCTCTGTTCTTGTACCGTACAGAAGTCATAGGTAAATGGCTGGGTTGGATAATTAGTGTGCAAATGCAGGACTGAGACACTAGAGACTAAGAGGCTTACATGCTGTGACTCACATGTGGTTAGACCAAGGTAACAAAAACACTTTGATTAAGAATTAAATCATGGTTTTGGTTCAAATTTAAAAACTATCCTGTGTTTCGCTCCAAATCACAGTTGCCTTTTGGATATTTAACCAAGACCACTCTCCTTAATCTTAACCAAGCTGTGACTGCATCTGTATAATCTTCAATATACATATACAGAGCTGCAACAATTAATCGATTAGTTGTCAACTACTGAATCAATCGGCAACTATTTGATTAGGGATGAAGTTTGAATAATTTTTTAAGAAAAGAAAAGTCAAAATTCTTTGATTTCAGCTTCTCAAAGGTGAATATTTTCTGTTTCCTTTACTCCTCAATGTAAGTTAACTGAAAATCTTTTTGTTGTGGAAAAATAAGACATTTGACAATGTCATCTTGGGCTTTAGGAAACGCTGGTAGACATTTCTCACCACTGTCTGACATTTTATACACCAAACAACTAATCGATTAAACAAGAAAATGATTGACAATGAAAATAATTAGCTGCGGCCAGATAAACATTATTACTTACCACACTACGTTTCTCTTTTTTCTGTTGCAAATTTATACTATATACCCTTACTCTTTAGGAGACAAGACACATTTGTTTTATTTTTATCCGTCACACAAATCAAAATAGAGATGAAAGGCTGGTGCTGTGCATCTACTCTGGATATTGTCTCACAGCATGAAGGATCTGAGTTTGATGCCTGGTCTTATGTGAGGAGTTTGCCTGTTTCTAATATCTAAAAAAAAGACCGAATGACTCAGCGTCCTGTGGGTTTTCCATCCAAAGAATGGTAATGTACTATATTTTAGACATTATACTGACAAGACTTAGACTTAGATTACATCTGCCTACCTGCATTGCATTGCACTGCATTAATCTCTATGTCTTTTCTATTCTTTTCCTGTATCCTTGAATAATGAATTAACAGTTTGCATCTCTGGAAAGAAATCTTTGCTTTTTTCTTCACCAAAACTTAAAGTTGACAATTGATATCCATTGTACCATGAGGTTTTTAACGCTGTGCTGAACACGTGTTGATTGGTTATGCACAAATACAAGGTGCAAAGTGTTAAAAACAACATTATAATGGAGTTCTACAGTAAATGTGTGAAGTTCTGGAAAGAGACACTGACCACCACTCTGCCCTTCAGCATCAGCATCAGCATCAGCGACCAGCAGCCTTTCGCTCCTCTCTCTGCTCCCTCATTAGGATTCAGAGACAAACACAACAGAGTCAAGTAGACACACACACATGTACAAATGTAGGCCTACTACACACACACAAACACACAGCTTGATTCTAATTGGGTGACCCAAAGCCATTGATATCATCTGCTATGGTGTGAGACCACAATCTCACCCAGAGCGACCGGCGGCCTCTGCAGTCACACCGCCTCCGAAGAAGACTGGAGGAGTGAGGAGAAGGAGGAAGGGTAAAGAAAAGACAAATAGAAGACAAACTGGCCTGAGAAGGAAGGAGAGGAGCAGGAAGAACACAACAACAACAACAACAACCAAAACACAAAGTGGCGCCGAGTTCATTAATTAGAATTTCAAATTGGACAAACTCAAGATGACAGCGTTGCGCTTGTCAAATCAGATCATGCCCCGGCGGGGTGAGACAGAGGGAAGAGAGAGAAGGAGGCACACTGCTCAGAGCCAAACAGCACTCTTAGTAGCTGAATGGGTGCCATCTCTCTCTCTCTCTCTCTCTCCTTCCCTCTCTCCCTCTCTTTCTCTCCATTTCCTCTGATTACGCCGACCGCCTCCCCTCTGTCCCCGCGTGAATGTCACGGCCGCCTTAACAAGAAGTGACAATTAAAACATCATCGCCGTCTCCAGGCTGAATGGGAGCGGCCTGCCGGGGTCCCTGGTTCCTGTGAGGGGGGAGAGATGGAGGGAAAGGGAGAGAGTGAGAGAATAAAGAAGATGGAGGAGCTGGGGGGAGCTGAGAGAAATGGAGAGAGACATACTTTGGCAACATATACTAAACTATTATGCCAATAAAGATAAATGTATGTTTGGATGTATACTGTATGTATAAGGGATGGAACAAATGAGCATGACACACATGGTACACATCATTAATGCTTTAAATCACCATGAAATGGCAAATTCGGTAATACTGTGCCCTGAAGTAGATATACAACTGCCCATTTAATAAGAAAAAAATACCATATTTTTAGTTATTTCACGTATGATCATGCTTTATACATATTATATTGAATTTACTGTGTAGTTTTATGTTGTTCTTTTACACAAATAGGTTGTAATTCTTCATAATCCCCTTCTTACAGTGAGATGCAAAATGCAAACCAACACCGAAGCCCTTTAATAAATCTGAGCTTTTTTTTGTTCACACTTTGTCAGTGGTTTCCACAGTAAACGTAGCCAATATTCTGTCTATCTCATGTATGTAAATGGTGTAAAACAATTAAAGAATTTAATCCAGTATCACTGATATTGCATCAAAAAGTTTGGCAAATGCACCAAAGATAGATCAGAGACTAAATGTGCCAGTGTCTCCATCACTTCACACCATCAGTGACTTTAACACTTTTACTCAGTTCTGAATTATTAGCTCAGAGGCTCATCAGCGACTGTATCATCACTTGTCGACTCAAAGTAAATATCAATGAAATAACAGCTCAGATTCGCTTTTTAGTCCTCCTGGAACAGTTTCAGTAAAGCTAACATCCAACATGCCCTTAAACAATCACGCAAAGTGTCCTCACCTGTCTACATGTCATTTAGATGAGATTAGATGTAAGTGTAATGATCCCTGTGGGCGAATAATGGAGTGAGGAGCTTGAGAGACTAATTTATAGCTAATGATTATTGAACAAACCGCTGTGAGCGTTTCATAGCGAGAGAAAGCAAACAAAAGAAAGGAGAGGAAACTAGGCTGGAGAATAAGACGTCGAGATGTGTGCTGTGGTAAATTAACCAGTGGCCTGGATCAAGTAGGTTAGATGGTGTTTGGCATTTTGAAGTGTGTGTGTGTGTGGTGTGTGTGTGTGTGTGTGTGTGTGTGTGTGTGTGTGTGTGTGTGTGTGTGTGCATGCACTCACTGGGCTCTACACCAGCTGTACCACTGCACACAAGGAGGGAGCTGCTGCCAAAATGAGCTGTCTTCACAAAGAGCCAAAAATCATTCAGCACGCCACTGGGCAACCCCTTATACACACACACACACACACACACACACACACACACACACACACACACACACACACACACACACACACACATACACAGATACACACACAGACAAAGGCAGACATACAAAGACCCATTTTAACAGTGGACATAACTTAAAGTTTTAATTTTTAAACTAGTACAGTACATCCTGAATTATGCCCTGCGCGTGTATGTGTGCCTGTACATGTGTGTGAAGAGCCAAACAGCCAAGGGCTCTCTGGTTTGATGGCTTTCTGTTATGACTCCATTATGCTGATGGCTTTGGTTCTGTTCCAGGTTCTCCATGAGTGTGTGTGTGTTTGTGTGTGTGTGTGTGTGTGTGTGTGTGTGTGTGTGTGTGTGTGTGTGTGCAGGGTGGCAGGAAAGCACTCCTCAGCATCATTAAGGACTGTGGAAGCATCTCTGCAGAGCTTGGCTCGCACTAAAGTTCCTGAACCTTTGAAAAGTACTGCACTCCAAGTGGGGATGCTTTTTTGCACCTGGATCTAGATTTAGTCTGAAATGCAGAGTTCCTCAAAAGGTTCTTGGTCCCCTGGAAAAGTTCCTGCAATGGAAGTGCCCTGTGTTTAGGTAAAAAAATATAGTTTTACTGACAATTTAACATGAGGACAAAAGACATTTTCTAACAATCACAATTGAAGATGACAGCACTTGTCAGCACTAGTGCAAATGTACGATGGTTAGCTAAATATTGATTAAGCTTTATTTATGATGATTACTATTTGGTGGTATTTGGTAAAATGATTAAAAATCCCATCAGACACGTTTTAAGATGTTAAATTATCTTGTAAAAATCCATCAAAATAACATCTCCCTCTCCCTTATTTAAAACTATACACGAAGTCTTCCAATTTACTTTAAAGGCAATTCTCAGTGTATGTGCTCTGTAGGCCTCAAGTTTCAACGTCACACTTGTGTACGCTGAATGTTGAACCAGGATTGGCTTCTAAATTTCCAAATTATTTGTGATATCACAAATCATGCTCATAGAACCTGCCCTAAAAACAGATTTTTCTATGAAAATGGACACTTTCAGCAATTAATGTGAAACAGCCCCTTAGTGTCAAACTCTGCACATACGTGTGAAACAGTGAAACTCAAACATTCTGCTGTAGTTACACGAAAGAAAAACAAAGTTTTGACTCAATCAATTGACTAAAATTGCAATTTAATGCCATCACTACAATGCACTTTGTTCAGGAATTAACAGGTGTAACATCCATAGACAATGGCACAAAGAGAAGCGACCACGTTACACCAATCCTTGTTGCCCTTCACTGCCTACCTGTGAGTTGTAGAATTGATTTTAAGATTTGACTGCTTGTATTTAAAGCCCTGAATGGCATGGCTCCCGCCTATATCTGTGAATTGCTATCCATGGGCCAGTTGTTCAAAGGTAATCTGATCGGATTTTGGTTATCGGATTGGATCAAATCTTGAAAATGGGTTGTTCAAAAGGGAAAGAAGGATTCTGAAATCAGATTAGATCACAGAATCCAATCCTAGTTGTAATCTGGATCAAACCTTCAGTTTGTGTTGTTCAAAACATTTCAGTAGGATTTGGATAACTCTGATCCCAAAAAACAGGATCATCCTGATCCCAACAGGGGGTAGGATTTCAAGGTGGATTTCAGGAAGAAAATGTAGTAAAACTTAAAAATTGGTCAAATAACACATTTGTATCATTTATATTTTGCACTTGACTTGTTTAACCGTTACAGTGATAAAGTAGATAAAGTAGACACAGGCTACCAATTAAGCCTCAGTATAGTGAAGTAAAAATAAAATAAAAATAAAAATGATCTTGTCCCCATGAAACAATCCCCCAACAGATTTCAATAACAAACAAAAATATATAACTGTCATTCATCACTGTATATTAATACAGGCAGGGCCTTACTGATGGCTCCAAAATCTTGACTTGTGACCAAAGGCGACTGGGCTTTCCCTGTCTGGGTGCCCCAGCTGTGGAGCTCCATGCCTCTGGATCGCAGGCAGGCAAACTCAATATCATCCTTTAAATCTCTTTTTAAAACCCACTTTTATCATATGGCTTTTTCTTAACTGATGCTATACATTGATACATCTTTTTATCTTGTTCATACCTTAGTTGTGTTTACTATATGTCTTTAAAGCACTTTGTAACTCTGTTGGGAAAGGTGCTATAAAATTAAAGTTTAATATTATTAATGTTTTAGTGGAGCTGGAAAGGCTGTGATATGATAGTATAAAACTCAGGAAAACTGTCCTTGTTCCACCTATCTAACTGTACTTTTCTATAAAACTTACAGTGTACTACAGTTGCAGTTGTGAAGTTGTAGCTGCATTGCAGCGGCAGAAAGTAAATAAGTACATTTACTTAATTACTGTACTAAAGTTAAGTACAATGTTGTGGTAGTTGTACTTTACTTCAGTATTTCTATTTTCTGCAACTTTATACTTCCACTTCACTACATTTTGGGGCGTATATTGAACTTTTCACGCGCTATATTTATTTGATGGATGTAGTTACTAGTTACTTTGCAGATTACATGCGGCATCAGAGTCAAAGTAGCACATTTCTAAATTCATGTATTTTATCGCCAATTGAAAGAAAAAAAAAACCACTGTTTCCATCTTTCCAAACATCTGATCAGAAAATCTCCCAGGCAACTAATCAATTATGTTAACAGTATGTTTACATGCACGTTAATATATTTATTATTTACTTTTACTTTTGATATTAAAGAATATTTATTGCCAGAAAATAACTGTTGCTGCTTCAGTACAGTACTGTTTAAAAGTATGGGGTCACTTAGAAAAAAAATTCCATTAAAATAACTTTAAATTGGTCATAAATACAGTCTAGACATTATCAATGTGATAAATGACTATTTCAATGAAGTCATTGAAATAGTCATTTATCACAATGATAATGTCTAGTCTCAACTTAGGCTAGTTGAGTATGTGAAGCATCAGCATCAGTGGGTTTGAATTTAGTCCCAAAAATGGCCTGAAATAAATATAACTTACCTCTGAAACTCAACAGTCTATTCTTGTTCTGAGAAATTAAGGCTATTCAATGCGAGAAATTGCAAAGAAACAAAAGATCTCATACAATCGTGTGTAATACTCCCTTCAAAGAACAGCACAAATAACTGAGCAAGAAGATAAGTACATCAGGCTGTAACTGCTGCAAATGGAGGATTCTTTGATGAAAACACAGGTTGAAGGACAAAATTATTATGGTAAAAACCATTAATTCTAACCTTGTTAATGTCCTGAATATATTTTCTCTTCATTTGGCAACTCCTTTGATGAATTAAAGTGTGAGTTTACATGAAAAAAATGATATTTTTGTGTGACCCCACACTTTTGAGCTGAAGTATACATTTAATATCTGATACTTAAAGACTTTTACTTAAGTACTAGTTGGATGGGTGACTTTCACTTTTACCAGTGTTTAACACCATAACTTCACTTTCACTCAACTGTGACTTTTGGGTACTTTTTACAGTACTGCTGCTTTGTAACTCTTACACATGTGATATGAAATTCTCTGTAACATTTGTTTTCCTAAAGCCACAGCTGTATCCTGGATGTTGGTTGGAAAGGGAGATGAGGAGCAGCAGAATAAGCCACTGTGACTGTGTTACTGTAAGTTATTGTGCACTATTGCATGAGACATTAGCCTACTTTTGTTAATTATTTTGGACAGTTGTGTGTTAGTCATTAATTTGAGTTTAAAAGGAGATAAAATGTTATGACACTCTCGCCGCAGAGCTGTTCTCCCCGATGTTGCAGTTAAACTACAAATATTGCACATACATTGTTTCCTTATTAATGTACATTTACAGTATGTCTACGGTTGTTGCATAACAGTATGTTGTTCCTGTACACACACTGGTGTGTGTGTGTGTGTGTGTGTGTGTGTGTGTGCATTTGTGCGATCCAGGCTTCTTCATCACTGCTACACCAGGAAGATCCAGTCGCTGGGCGTGCGTCCATACTGTAAGAGAAAAAAGGTCATGAAAAGGTTACAAGAGAGTCTCTGTGTCTCCAGCGGCCTGAGCAGTGAAAAGAAAATCTCACGTCACTAAGTACTAAACTTCTCTCGCCCGCTTAATTGCGAGCAAAACACAAATCAGAAAATGAAATCAAATATCCGTGAGCAAATCTGCAAACTCAGCCACCAACAGAGCACAACACAACAGAGGAAAGGGAACTATAATAAAAATCAAAACAAAATGTTCCCCAATCCGTGACAGCCGCGGAGACAAATCCAATTATTTGCGTCTCATGTTGCAAATTTGTTCTAATGGTCGAAGTGAGAAAGTAAATAAACGCCTGCGAAGGGGAAACAAAAGAATGTGATTTCTAATTAACTTGAAAGAGGAACAGCAGGGCGACTTAGTAAACCCATCTTTCATCTGCTGCCTCAGACCACTCGTTTGTTTGTTGCACAATGTTGTCTTCAAGAGGGGCGGGAGGAGGAGTGTGTGTGGGGGGATAACACCGTGCTGCTTCCCTCCAAATGAAATGTCAACAGATTTAACAGCGGCGCGGATGGAGCGCAGCGTTTTCCAGCGTTTTGTCGATTTTATTGTTCATTAAGCTTCACTGCCGCCCCTTCATTCCCCCACCACCAAATCTTCTTCCTCCTCCTCCTCCTCTCCCACTTGTTCGAGGCTTCATTTGCAGCATCTTGGCTTTGAAGATCACAAAAGGCTGAGGCAATAATTGGGTTTGTGCAATTACAGCAAGCTTAATGAGAGAATTCAGGAGTTTGTCTTGCCCCTATCTCTAACTCTCCACACTCCACCATCAGGCCCTGTCTCTCTCTGAAGCACTGTCGACGCAGGGAGATGTTATCGGGTATAAAGATGTGGTCAACACATTCATAATGCGCATCAAGCATGCACACAAGGCCTGGGTGATGGGGAGAGAAGATATGCTAATCGGCCAGCCGCCCTACACTGACCAGAAAGACAAAACAATAAAAACAAAAATGCATCACAGAAAGTAAAGAGAAGAAGAGAAAGACAACGCAAAGGAAAAGAAGACAAAAGTCAGTAGTTGAAGAGATAAGACACGTCAACTAATAAAAGTGTTTAGAGGACGTTTAGGAGAGGGCTACTATCTGTAATGTGTAATAATGCAGATGTGGAAGCCTGCAGCGCATCCAGAGCAAAAACCAGTCAAAACTGATGATCCACAAACAGCTGGTCATAAACACAAGTAAGCAAGGACACACTGACCTTTAAAGGATAACTTCAACAATTGTACATGTTAAAGTGTGTTTACATGTCTTGGGGAGCACTACTACATATGTGAAACAAGTAGTATAAAGTCTTTTGTGGCTCCAGAATAAGCTGCTTGTATTTGAATAAATTGCCTTCAGTGATGTCACTCAATGGCTAAGATGTCGACGCATAGTCTAAGTACATAACGTGAGTAAATATACTTAGTTACTTGACACCTGATGATTTGTTTGTGAACTTATGAGGGCCTCTCCCAGTATGAGTGAGAAAATAATTATCACAGTCCAGCTCACACTCATACTAATAATAGGCTCATTACAAAGCACAATAACAGAAAGTCAGCGATACATAACGCTCTCATTAACACAAATCAAGCCTTCAGCGAAGAACATTATGAATCTGTTGAATCCTGCAGTGCTGCGCAGACTGTAGAGTTGGCGAGTTTGTAGGCCATGTACAATATTACCAAGTCATTACTCTTTACCTAATAAGATATTTCACTTACTATGTACTTACAGGCGAGATAATGCATGCAGTGGGTGTACAATGAATATAGACCAACGGGGGTTTGTTCATAAAATACAACTTAATGCTTTTATCTCATTGAGTTACATAATAACTGAAAAAAAAAAGAAAACAGCCCTGTAATGCAATTAAGGAGATGCGTGATAAGTTAGTATTTGGTGGGAATATTTTTTTTTGTTTGTAATCGACCATATTTTCAATTTAGTCAACATTTCTATTTATTTGTCTTTATGAGTGAATCCTCTTTATCGTAAACATTTGAGCACTGTGAGACTGACATGTAACTACAGTAAGTACAGATATTCCGCACATTGTCTTTTCATACCGCTGCCACTCGCACTCCTACCTTTTTTTTTGAAGAAGGCTGTGCTTCCAATTTTTTCTTCTAAAATCACATCAGTGAACGTTTTATTCAAAGTAATCTAGCAGTGCAATGAAAATAGAGTCCTGAGGGTGACAGGAGTGTAAGGAACACAGATGCTCAACCAGCTGTTACTAAGCTAGGCGAAACATCTGTGGGATGTATGTGTGTGTGTGTGTGTGTGTGTGTGTGTGTGTGTGTGTGTGTGTGTGCATCCACCAACCTGTATGTCTTTGAGTTCCTTTGTTATCCGTGAAGTCAGCTGTGAGTTGTTATCCTGACAGGGGATGTGGAAGTTCTGAGACACACAAAAACACACAATTTTAAAACATTAATGGGCTTGAATGTGAATCTACTTGTTACAATATAAATTACAAGACCACAGACAATATTAAGTAAACACATTATGGTATTAAAACAAAGAGCCACAGGGTTCTGACGAGCCTTTAAAGATGAAAACTGTCCATGTGGTCACAAGAGACCATGAGCCTCATTTATCAAAGCACAAAGCTTCGAAAAGATTAAAAACTATGCACAGATTACTACTTTACTGTATAAAAATGTACATCTTTCATATAATTTTTTTAATCAAATAAAGATAGCATTACTTTTTTACAGTGTGACTGAAATAAACGGAGGCTTTAGATGCAAAAGTCAAACTTCCTATAAGTTATCATGAAGCAGAAGATGAGAGGGCAGATTGGGAAGACTCCTTTTTTTTTTTTTTTTTTTACAAAAAAACGCTGTAAAAGTGCCCTCTTGGATGTACCCATGGTAGATAAAACATGACAATGTGTCCCTAGGGTGCCCTTCCAGCGGACAAAATGTGGTGAAGTGCCCTCTATTCACTATAAATACTGTATATCACAACTTTTGCACACTGGTGCCCCACTGGATACAGCTGGTGGCCTTTTTATTTTTTTCACCCCTGCCCCTCAAACATCCTGAGTCAACCACAAACTGTTCATTTAAAGAATACATAATGATATATACAGTATGTAATTAAAACTATATAGTGTTTCACTCTATAGTCGATTTCAGCTAGTGTCCATGGCTGTGTTCATCTGGAAATTACATGAAAAATAATTAATTGTTTGAGGAAAACAGTTTCTAGTACTATCATACTGTCTGTTTTTAATTGTTAAGACAAAGCAAGTGATAGAGACCAATGAAAGCAAAATTTGATTTACATTGTGTAAAAGATGGCTTTAAAAATGCAATGGCACAGGCAATGTCCAAAATTACCTTCTTATAATAATACAACGGAGAAGGTTTACCTACATAATATGGGGCAAAATATTAAAGAGAGAATAATATTTTTCCTGAAAGTCACTCTTGCGAACCAGAATAGTTGTTTTCTTAGTAAGAACATATAAATCCTGCTGAACTCCACTTCGACACTAATTGTTTATTAAATTATTCAGATCTAAGTGATACACTACTACTCCTTATTTTCATATAAGTAAAAAAAATTCATATCAAATATTACATAATTTAATGTAAACGACCTTGCTTTATATTGGTGAGCATAGATTTTCATAGAATGTGTCGCTCTCAGTCTTACCTCTCCCTGGTAAACAATTTCTCCTATGGGGCAGACCATGCAGGCAGTACCGGAGCCAAACAACTCTTTGACCCGCTGCTGCTTCACAGCAGAGCACAGCTGGCTCATGGTCAGGTAGCGCTCTGTTACCTTAAACACACCCTGCATGGGCACAGAAGACAGCGGAAAAGACCAGAGGAAATGTGATGCCTCATTTGGAATATTTATCCATGCATGTTGACCTTTATGGTTTCATCTGACTCACCCATTTCCTGGTTAGTTCCAGGATGCTCTGTCGGGTTACACCTGGGAGTATGATACCGTCCAGAGGTGGAGTTGCAAGTTCCTCCTCTGGAAAAGAAAAAACATAAAAAAAAAAAAAAAAAAGTTAAATAAAACTGAAAGAAATGATGAGTGGAGAGGCCATTGTGCTGTAATGACATAGTTCTTCCACAAGAGGTCAGACTTGTGAAACATTTTGTATAAATGCCTATTATACTGTATAATTGTATACTGTATACTGTGTAGGCTGCGGTTAATTGGAACAACCGGTCTGACCTCTTGTTTCAACGGCTAAATGTGTTCTCTGCACTGCAACTCTACATCTTCCACTTCACTGGAAAACAGTCTGTGAGGCTTTGGCTGTGTGACAAACCTCCTTCCTCATTGATCCAGTGCAGGAAGACGTTCATAGTTCCCGCTTCAGTGATCTGGTGGTCCTCTCCGTACAGCCACAACACCTGCTGACACCCATAATCCTCTGCTTCATACTGGGGATATATAGAACATCCATAGTTCCTGCAGAAATCCAAAGCACAACTATGATTAATTTGGCTACAGCAATGCATTTAACTGTACTGTAAAGTGAAGTTGAGAAGATTATTTTACCTCACACCCCCCACACCAAACAAATCATCCATTGTGTGTGTGAATTGAGGATCCTCTTTGAGGATTGATCAGCAACCCAGATGTTGGAGTTGAGTGCTTTAATTATCAATGAATAATAACATTCATACAATATGTGTTTACCCACCCTCCCATCTTGCAGTCTCCAGTTCCTCCTCTCCAGGCCCGTGTGTACTTCGGGTCAGCCCACAAGGACAGGGTCCTCGCAGTGCTGAAGTAACTGCCCACCGGACTCAAGATCACATACAGCAAGGCATGGGTGGACTTCTTCAGACCCAAACAGCACTACCAAAGACACATGAACACATAGCAATGTGCTTGAGCATGGTACAGAGCGCTCACACTAGTCAAACAAACTGGGCTTTGTGGTCAAACATGCTTGGGCACGGTATGGATTGCCTAGTGTGAGTACACCCTAAAAACAACCAAACAAAAAACTTCTGCCTTCACAAATGAACATAGCACTTCATTATCCTCCTCACCTCATTGCCAATAAATGTTGGTCTTATGTAAAGACTGCTTTCATTTGAGTGAGGAACCCAGTCCTGGTCAATCTCTACCAGTCGCCTGATACACTCCAGCAACTCTGACTGGTCAAAGGCCTGGAGGAGGGAGGGAGGTGTAGAAAGAGAAGGGTAAGGAGAGTGGAGGCCGAGTGGGTGAAAAGACATTTAAATAGAAAGGACGGTGGTGATGGCACTTCAGAAGTGGAAGATTGAGTTGTAGTTGTAGCTGAAATTACAGTTTGAAGGCAGTCATTTGCTCATCACTGTCAACTATCCTTTCATCCTTTCATCCATCCATCCACTCATTCCTCACACCCATCTTACAGGTAGACAAGCTCTCTTAGCAGAGTTGGACATGCGGTTCATGTTGAGCATCGGTCTGAAGATACGCAGTTGGTTGTCATCCCCACGGTATGCCTTCAACCCCTCAAAGAGCTGGTGAGAAAAAGAAGAAAAGGAAGAAAAATTACTAAACAAAATGCTAAATTCTAAACTAAATCAGTGCTTGAACAAGTGTGGCCTTGGTGGAGAAATACAAATGTAGCAGAAGTTAGCAGAAGTTGTGTCATAAGTAGGGAAGGCAAATGATAAGATTTCATTGATACCAATTCTATTATTCATTCTCCTTATAAGTCTTAATCTTTTATTGATTACTGATCAATTTTCTGTGTCAAAAAAACCAAGCTGCATCAACAAGCTGTTTCATTATCTCTGAGTCAGAACACTGTGTAGAGAAAAAGGCATGCAGGTGTTCAAATTCTCCATTGTTTTACTGCTGTTATTTGAAAGCAGTTTCTTCAGTCAGGTCTGTCATAATCGGAAATGAATGAAATGAGAGACTTGTACTGTAATCATATTCATAGTGGTTTTCTTCTGCTAAGCCTGCCTGACTTGTACTGATGTTAGTACAAAGAAATATGTTTTCAGCGTATCGCTGATGGCTCCACCCTTTTTTATAATTGTCATTTTACACAAATTACAGCAAGCGCTGTTGTCATCTTTTTTTGTTGTTTGCTTTGGACTGTTTCTTCCACTGCACTGCTTCAATAAAATTTGACTAAATTACTGTATAACAAGAACTGATAAGCTCTGAGGCATACCATTCTGACGGATCAGATCATTTTGAACCAGTTCTCAACTGGAACCGGTTGTAAATTCACACTAAAGCCACCTGTGATTCATAACTGGTTGAATTCGAACATACTGGGTCTCAAAACACTAGAAATAGCCTTTAAAAGACCCATTATATGTTAGAAGGTTGCCAGAGCACAAAAAAGATCCGTAGTGTCTTCAATAGTAGCTATGACCCTGGTTGAGATTCCAGCTGGGCTCTTCTGTTGTGTCTTAATAAATAAATGTAGAATACTTGTCATGCTGCATTATGAACTATTGGGCCTATTTTTTTCTTTCAATGCCATAATAAGTTACATCTTTTTATGTTTTAAATATGACAAAATCTTCATCCAGGCTTTTTTTGCCCCATCCTGACTGAACTCCGAAGCTTCGTCAGTCTCCTGACCGAATGTAGCATCAGATGAGATACTAAATCCATTTAAGCTAGTCTGAATCCTCTACCTGTATGGCATAGTGTAGTGCTGAACAGGCCGGGTGGAGTGACAGGTTCCCAAAGGGCTTGATGAGCGGAGCCTGCCAGCCCTCAGTCTCACTCCACTCTATGATCAGCATGTGGTCAGTGAAGGTGGAACCAAAGGTGGACACATCTGGTTTGGGGTTTGGAGCGGAGGACAGCTGGATAACCAGGTCAGCTGCCTGGTTAAAAGCACAACAGAAAAGAAAGCAGTGAGATTTAAGAATGAATCTGAATGTTTTAGTGAAGAATCCACATTGCATCAGACTTGTAACTGACGGAGCATTGTGTCTAATGTTACTGATGTATAACTTCCATGTATTTTATCTTTAAGTTCAACCACTTTCATGTCAGGCAATATATTTCATCACTTCATTGTTTAGCAGAGCAATTCCTCTGTAAAAAGCATTTCATCTTTCAGCATTTTAAGGAACATCCATTTCAACTTGAAGCTTTGACAATATTACAGTTCAGCTTACATCTTTTCTCAGAATGCATTTCAGCTCTCAGCCTTAGGTAATGCACTTTAGCATCCAACTATTGCTGTTGTCTTGTTTTTCAGTCTGTGTCTGGCCAGCTGCTGTAACATTGAGAGCGTAACAGGCTCATACAAAGAATGCGAAAAGCAACATGACTTCACCTCTCAGTGACCACACTGCTGCAAAAACAAAGGCCGTGCAGTGACAGTGTAACATCAGGGACAAAGATGTACAGACAGAAACTGTCACTAACATTTTAACTGCATGAAAGCTGTCTTCCTCAACGACCCAATTCAGAGGTCAAAGGTCACCCTCACATACAGAATACATAGCATCATTTTAGCATGAATGAGCTTGAATCCAAGTCTCTGAGTTCATTATGTCCCCATGCTGCATATATGATGCTGCAGTAACAGCAGGTTGAGAAATATGTGTCATATTTATCAAGAACAAGTGCTGTCCTTTCCTGCTGTTCTGCAAGACTGGTTCATGTGATCCTTCTTTAAAAGAGAAATATCTTCTGGCCAACCATTCAGTCAGCTATCTGTTCCAGTTGGCTGGGATTAGACTGGCTCTTCATCCCCTCCCTCCTGGTGCAGAAGGTTACCTGCGCCATAATCCCAGATTACAGTACTGGAAAGTGACGAGTGACCACAGTACAACACCGTGTGAAAATGTCAGAGAAATGCATTTTTTTATATTGTATATTTACATTTGCCTCTGATTATCTGTGTTACATCAAATACCTGTTTACATATCAACATACTTGCAGATGGTTTTATTTTCGTTATTGTAAAACTTAGTTTATTCTGCTGCTGTTTATCTCCATTCTCCAAACCAAAGCCAACTCTCATCCTCGTGAGTATACGTCTGAGTGGGTGTGTGTGTCCACAAATGTTCCGCTCTAATCTCTACCTGAGCCTGCTGTCTAGTGCTCAGGTGTTCAGGGTCAGAAAACAAGCAAAGCTTCAGCTACTTAGCGTGAGCTGGGAAAGTGGATTCTGCTGAGCAGGCTGCAGCAAGAGGGAGAGGAGGACAAGCACAGGAGTGGACGCCGGTTGCCTCCTTACCTCCCAAAAATGGAGACAAAATGGACAAATCAAGAGCTAAATCAAATGCCTTAGAAAAGGCTTGCTAAGGTTGGAAGAAATTGGACTTTTTTAAGCACTGGATTGTTTTTTTAATGTGTTTTGTTGTCACATCAAGAACACTGTTGAATGACTGCGGCTCCAAATGCCTCTCATTGCTGCTCTTGGCAACATGAGGACAAGAGGCACTGCTGGAGTATCTTCTATGTGGAGGAAAAGGGGGGATTTTTAAGTGTCAGGAAACCAAGGAATCTTCAAGATGCTGCAGCTGGAGCAGCTATTGAGGGTAGGTGCTCTTTAACCACAATGCCATTTGAACAGAGGAACTTGGTAACATCTTCTGCTGTTTGGCATTCATTCAATTCTACAAACCATAAAGCCACAACACACTTAAACAGTTTGAATACCTTAAAGCTTGGAGTACTGTTGTCAGCCATTGCGGTCGTGGAAATGATGCTTCCCTGAAAACAATTTAAAATATTTTAACAATACAATAAAAATAAACTTTCAATGTGCATTCGCGTTTTACAAGGAAGTTTGCCTAAAGGGGTAGAACCTGCAGAACTGGTTGTCATATCCAGTTGAGCCAGCTGTTGTCCCTTAAAGCAATTACCTAATGTAATTGTCTCAAGTCACTTTACTTTCTTAATAACAACATACTGCAAACTTCAGTCAATGTGGGTTCCACACTGGTTGTGCGATCATTTTTAGCTAATCGATAATATGGTTGCAGCTCTTTTTCTACAATTTTGTCAAGCATTTACTATCACACAGTATAATAAAGGAAAGCCACATTGTCGAAACCTTATCAAATATCTTCTTAAAATGCAGGTGTCAACAGAAACAGGCCTTGTGATAGAATTACATTAAGCTTTTCATGAGCTACATCTTTACATAAAGGAGAAGACACTGCATGATAGTATAGCCCACATAGAAGTTCTCAGTAGGCCCTAGCTACGTATCTGTGATTTGGTAGTTATAATAGTGTACCTGCGCTGAAAGCACAGCCTTATCACCAATATTTATCTCTAACATTCACGCTCACAACAGTAAATAATGTTGTAAAAAAATAAAAAAGAAAGAAAGAAAAGTTACCTTCAGAGAAGTAGAGCCGTCTTCGCCAAATGTAGCCGGGATGAATGATGAACCGGTTGTGCATCTTCAGACACTCCCTCCTTAAACCGCTTACAGCGTGCTCAGGTTGAAACCAGTCCTAGTAGTCATGACACCAGACATCCAAATTTATTTAGTCAATATTATATTTGAGCACCCTTGACTTGGTTATACTGAGCTTCTTGTCTTGTTTGCTTGTTTGCTTGTTTCTGTCTGCTATTTAATCTATTTACAGTCTGACACGTCTAATTATTGGTGAGTCATTAAAGGGGGGGGGGGGGGGGGTGACTATCACCTGGGACGAGCTCAAAACACTTAACGAAATTAAAACTTACCCCACCTACATAAAATATGAAGTCGTAGACTGATACATTGGGTGCAGTGTCTCCTTCAGGCCGCAGGGAGGGGCTGCCGGCTCATTTTTCGGAGCCAGGGACACGCGCGCGGGGTTTAACTCTTTCGGTCTCGAGCGCTGTGCTTCACTCTACCTGTGCGCGTGCTCTCTGCGTGCGCGCCCGGACAGTTGGTTCCAAACATTTCGTCGCGGATATTTGCTCGCAAAAGCTAACAAAAAACCTGTGTCCTGCTAGCAAACAAAGGCTGTTTTGAGAGAGTGAATACAGAAGGTGGGTTTTTGTTGGACGTGGTGGTCACGGTCATGTGTATGTGTGGATATAATTTTTTTTTATCGCTGACGATAAAATAAAATAACTGTCCAGGTAGCGTGGCTGTCGTAGGCTGACGCATTTATCTCCTAAATCTGTTCAATGCATTTGTTACGCGTGTTCTTCGTATAGAGAGTTGCTCTTTTGCAAATATACTATAACGCATTTAATTGTGACAACCAGTTGCATTTTTTTTTATTTCATCTGCAGCAAAAAAAAAAAAGAGATATTTTACTGAATATTTTACTGAAATAAATGCTGCTGTGTTCTCTTGGATTAATGAGCTCGTTTGCGCACCTGGCGCTTCAGTAGGTGATGCTTCGGATGTGAACACATTTGTGCTCTAATCTTTCCACACTGAGAAGCCAGGATTTCAAAATGTGAAAACTTGTGGACTGGTTTGCATGTATTGTAACTTCTGTGGAATCTCCTATCCGAACATATCCGCTGTTTTGGTAATTGATTTGTCGTTTTTACAAGCTAAAATGTAAAAACATCTGCTGGTTCCAGCTCTTTCTTTGTCATATGTGATAGGGAATGAAGAGTCTTTGGGTTTTGGTGTGTTTCTTTTTTTAGAAAAAATAAGCAAATTGAAGACATCAATTTGACATTTTATGGTCTAAAGGATTAATCCATAATGAGAATAAATCTTATTAGGGAGGATTTTAATTTGATGTCCATTTTATCTCTTTCCTTTACTCTTCATCTTACATTTTTCCACTTACAGTTCTTAACAGACTCCTGTCTATGATAGCCATTGAATCTTGGAACACAGACTGAATGTGCCAGTTGTCAAGTACATCATGGTGTGATGTTATGCAGTGTTGGTCATCTACCAGCAGAATAACCATGGCTTTCTCTGTGTTTTATTATTTATGTCTCTATTTTACAAACAAAATAGTTTCTGCTCTTCTCTCCACAGACTTCAGTCTCTCCTCTAGCCAGGAAGCCAGCATTGCAGCCTCTCCATCAGCAGCATGGATTATTATACGCCCCAGCCCAATCGTCGTCACAATCCTGTGGAAAGCATCTGCCGCAAACTGCAGACCATTCAGTGGCGCGGTGATCGAGAGCCCAATTCACCGTTCCAGATTCCCAAACTGTCCTCCAGCAGTTACGACAGCACACAGTGTGGCCTCAGGCACAACCTGGAGGCCATTCTGAAGAAAGGGGCCACACACAGAGACGAGGGGGAGAGGGGGAAGGAGAGAGTGAAGGAGAAGGAGAAGGGAAAGGGGAAAGGGATGGGTATGCCGAGCTCTGCAGTGTCCCAGAGGAGCCTGGGCTCTTCTGTCCCCATGTCCATCCCTTCCACTCCCACTATGCCAGCTAATGTCACTTACACCATCACTAGCACACTAGGAGAGAGGAGAGGTGCTGATGGGAGTGATTTGAGACAAGTTAAGAAATGGCAGAGGTATTGTTCGACGCCCACGGGTCAGTCCAAGGAGTCCCCTTACTTTACATTCACACGAGGACCCCAGTCGGTTCAGCCCGAGAGCGAGAAGCGGAGCAGGAGCCCGCCTCTGTCTCATACCTTCACTCCAAACCACAGCACCGTATCCTACAACCTTAACTTCTGCTCAGGAGACACGGGGAACTTGACCGAGTGTGAGCTGCCCTACCCAGCTCTGGTTGTGAAAAGACTGTCCATGGGAGACGGAGGTAGGGAGGAGCGGCTGAGGGCCAGCTTGGATGTGAAGGTTTTTGTAGCAGCAACACAAAACTGAAAGCAACAGTAGTTTGACTAAAGAACTTAACTCAAAGTGCACTTATTATTTTTTCATTGCTTTGAGTCACATCTCCCTGACACTGACACTCCACTGACAAGAAGTGTGAGGTTCAGGTAAAAGCTGTGGGAAAAGCTTGTTAGCAGACTTTGTTTGGTCTAAACTTCAGTTTAGTGTTTAATATTTTCACCAGCAAGACAAACTTGAAATGCTGATTCTAGCATATAAGATTTTGGTTGTTGACTGATAGTTTTTTTTTCCTTAATTGGATTTCCAACACAGGGAATCTGATGTGTGCTACTAGATGGTACTAATGAGAAGAAGAGGGAGAATGCAGCTACTTTATAAAATAGAAGAATAAGCGGTCTACAAATTAGCAATAAGGCACAAAGGCTTAAACCACATGAAAGTCCCAAATTTCAGTTGGTTTACTTCAAGAGGTACAAAATTGGTGCTGGCAAGGTTGTTTATATAAATGTATACAACGAAGGTTGACTGATGTTCGATTTTTTTGGGGCTGATCCCAATATTGCAGAGTAAAAAATTCTGATATCGATGTGTCGACCGATATATGGACATTTTTTGTAATGATCCCTTAAATGTGGTTATTTTGTTATAAAGATATGTAATGGAGGCAGGATGTTGTAAAGTTGAACAATTTGGATTCTAAAGTTATGTCCGTGCACTGAATCAGTAAACTTCACTGGAAACTTGAATAATTACATTAACCCAAGTATCTTTTTCTGTATTATAGTCTCTAAAAATGACCCTTTTTTTAATCAGTGCCTATTGGGCAAATACCAATTTGTGTATGACAGGTCAGTATCGCCCAATAAATCATACAGGCTCTAGTACAGATAGAAAAATCTGACTCCTCCAGGGATGAATTACCAACTATGCTAAGCTAACAATTTTCAAGAACTTGAGGGGGCACAAAGGAGCATGGCATCCTTGTTTATCCTTTTTTTGTGCCTTAAGGTAATTTTTCTTGTCAAAACTTACATTACTTCACTTTGGTGCTTACTTGTTCCATATTCCTAAATTACAACTTCTCTAATGAAAGTACCACATAGAAAAACCTGGGATGAGATTGTATTCCAGCATAAAAAACTGAAGTTATTGCACAGAGAGTGGGGATAAGTGTTAATGGGGCCCCCATGGCTAGTTAATTTGCACTTGTAGCCCTGAACCAACTTGCATTATGTAACTGCAATAGTGTTTCAGGCCATCATGCCATTACAGGTTTTGCCGTGCCTGAAGGAATATTTATCATGTGCCTGCTTTTCTACAAAAAGTCAACACTGTGTGTGTGTTTGTTGCATATTCATGTCCAGGATCATCACTGGCTTCTGAAAACAGGAAGGAAAATATGGCAGAAATCAGCCTCATCTGTGAGGAGAATCTGCTTGATACCATCTTCCATGCCTGTGACACCCAGCGCCGAGGTACACACGCACGGACACACACACACACACACACACACACACAAGGTCATTAATGGTTGGGTCATGCATTTTAGTCTTGCAGCAAGCTGAATACAGCCGGCAAGTGACAAACTATAATTTTCATTGAGGGTAGTATGAGTGTGTGTTCCCTTCAGTTTCCCACAGTCACACAATATCAGTGTTGTCTCTTTTGCCTGCAGCATTGGCAACACAAATCTGTTCTATTTATCGCTTCAGCCTTTAAGAGTTTTCATCTGTTCACAGACTTGTGTGTTGTCTGTGTTTAACACTTTTAATGCCATTTGGAGTGAACCATCTTGTGCAGCAGGGATATGGAGGTGGTGGTCATTTCTTTCAACATTTTTGTTCTTTTTTCTTGAACTCTGGATCTGATCTCTTCTGATTTCTTGTGCTGGGCAGGTGGACATGTGTGTTTCTGTCTTTGTTTGTCGGAAGAAATATAGCTAAGTTCTGCCTGATTACATTTTGTGTTTTGTTGTATATGAAATTAAGGAGAACCATGTGTAAACATATTGAAAAGTACATGGTGTATTGTCTGCGGTTGAGTTTTAGTGAGAGAAGTATTAATGAATATTGAAAGATCATTGAATGGATTTTTGTGAGATGAAAGAAAACTAGTCCACAGTTTAGATTCGATGCTGTGGTAACTGAAGGCTGAAGAGTTTAAAAGAAAAAAAACTGAAGTCAGCGTTGAGAAATGTGTGAAACGAACTGCAGAAAAGAATTTAGTCTTGATTCTTCCTGTCGCTATGGTTACTGCTTTTGCAGCGTGCACCTATAACCCAACAAAGACAACAAGATTGAGGAGAAGTGCTGTGTTACAAAAAATGAAACGCACATAATAAATCTGTTAATATATTAACCATCATTTCTCTAACAGGAAGAGCAGAAGATTTCTTTTAAGTGTCTCTGTGTTACTTTCATCTTGCAGGTAAAGTGTACGTCTCTCACATTGTGGACTACCTGCGTCACACCACCAGCCGCAGCTCAGAAGACAGCGGACTGGAGGAACTTTGCAACATGCTCGATCCAGAACACAAAGACGTCTCCATTGACTTGGACACGTATCACGCCGTCATGAGGGAGTGGATCGATGATTGCCGCAACAATGGGTATAATGAGGAGCAGGCATTATAAACCTGAAGTACATGATTATTTATTAAAAAATGAGAGAATTTTTTGGCTTTGTAAGGGGTTTAGTTTTTGAAATGGCTGGAGGTCTCTGTTTTAAGAGAAAAATAATCTTAAGCAAAATGCTGAATCAAGGTCCAGCTGTGCTTTTCTGGAGCTACAGGACGTGTTGTGACCTTCCTGTGTGGATGAAAGAGAAAAGTGAAATCTGTTAGGTGGCTAGTACAGGATTATAAATCAGTAGTGGATTAATCGTTGGTTATCTGTGTATTCTTTTGCTCGTGTTTTTGTCTGGCTAGAGTACCTATTTAAAATTTTATGTGTGACAACTGGTGGTTTCAGAGGAAAATAACAGCTTGTGCAGTCAGTGGTTTCATTTTTTGTGTAGTGTTATGACGGGTATAAAAGGTGAGATGCCTCCTCTTTTGCACGTTAAGCATATGTTAATGTAATTTATATGTTAGCGGAAACGATATACTAAATTTTCTCCACGTTTTTCTTTCTACACATTTGCAGAATAGTTTCCAGCCTCTTTAATGTGGCATGAAAAGGACAGCTTGCAACGTCTTTTACCAGGCCTGTGGTTTCTTTTTAGCCTTTCAGAGAAGAACCACTCGTATGTTGTGCTTGAGTTATGCAAGTAGATGTTGTGTAGGCGGGTTATGCGTCAGATGAAAGATGATTTTTTTTTTCTTCCCCATAGTTTCAGCTGTGTGCATCTTAATGTAACAGCATTGTGTCGTTTGTCTCAGAGGCAGTTCTGCGTAATCACACTGCACACTGTCAGGTTGATGTCAATGTGCACTTGACACCTTAATTCAGTCTGATATGCAGCTCCGATGAAGGGTTAAAATTGAAAGTCAAATTGTTTTGTTTTAAGTTTATATTATATTCATTTATCACTTATTAAAATTGTCCTGATGTGTGGGCTGTGAATAAAGCTGAAGACTTCATACTTTGAAGGACAACAATAGAGGTCCATTTTTATCGATGCATCTTATATCTGTATACATGAGGTGTCCGACCACACACTATATCTTTCACAAGCATAATGACTGTGCCTTAGCCAGTGAGCGCTTTGCAGTATGTCCAGGCTCTGTTTAAACATCACATAGAGAATGAGTTTCAGACTGAGCAGAGAACTGACTGTTTTTAGTGCTCGGTCTGCCAGGCACCAAGAATTAAACAGTTCAACCCTCATTTCAAGCATTTTTTCAGGGGTCCAAAAGCAACAGTATAGTGCATGACTGCCAAACGCTGGAAAAATATCATAAAGGCAACTGATCTTGCACAATCTGATGTTTGATTTCTCTGTTTTATCTCAGGGAAGAGCCAACAGATGACGTCACACAGGACTCTGTAAAATTCAGAGACAGCCTGTCTGGTAAGGGTGTGTGTAATCACTCGTGTTTGCCTTTGATTTCATTGTTTCACTGTACACACATCTCATTTTAATAACACCTTCAGCTTTAGATGTTTTAATGTATTTTGGATCTGTGTGTGTGTGTGTGTTTTAGCCAAGAGGTCAATGCTGCTCAATATGACCTCAGGAAGCTTGGAGGCCTTTGGAGGGGAGGCATCCAGAGCAGAATTGTAAGTGATTTGTAAGTGGTTTGTATGAACGAATAAGAGTGTCCATGTTCATATAATAAGCTAACCAATGGCTTTATTAGTGTGTATGACCAGCCAGCCAAGGGTAACAATAAGCATGTACATTTTCACTGAGGCAACTCCTGTAACTTATAAACGAGTTACAATTACTAGCGCTTTAATTATTATACCTACTTTCTCTTGCCTTAGGTGTTAATTACTTAAATTATTAGATAAGTTCCATGCTGGCAGTAATGCCATGCAAATAAAACTGCAAACAATACACTTTAGCCAGTGTCAGACAGTGTCTGAAAGTGAATGTTTTCAGTCAAAAGTGTGAGAGTAGACTTACTAAAGGAGACAGAGTGAAGCTCTTACGGTGGAGTTTGGTTGTCAGGATGTGATGGTGCAGCCCAATTTAAGCCAAGGATATTAGTGTTTGTGTCTTTCTCCCCACAGTGAGACATCAGAGCTGGTATATTGTGTTGCCGACCTGCAGATGAGCAACCAAAAGCTTGAGGAGGAGGTGAGGAAGCTGAAGCAGGTGGTGGAGGGCATGGAGGACAGCAACCAGAAGCTGGCAGAGGAGAATGAGGAGCTACGCAATCAGGCCAGAGTGTAAGATGCACATACATGCAAACACACAGCACAGATTTATTGTAGTAGTGGTTTGCTGACTTCTATCTCTGTTTTTCCTCTTGTGCAGTAACCATCAGCTGGCGCAAAAGGAGAAAATGCTGAAGGAGGAGGTGGAGGAGATGAAGGCCACTCTGAGCTGTACGGAAGAAGGCAGAGCTCTCGCCTCCGCACACAGCAAACATGTGGTCAGTCAAACTCGGGCTGCACAAAGAGAATCTATAAAAATGCATTCTGCTTGCAAACAGATGGCTTGTGTCTGTTATCTTTGCCTACACTATTGGTCTGCAATACAGTACAGCACAGTTCAACTGCAATGTTTGAACATAAACAAATCATCAACTGTTGTTGACCCCATTTGGATTAGAATTAAATTACTGTACTTGACATTCAGTGCAGCCATGACAAACTGGGGCACTTTGACTTGCATTACTAATTGTGGCTGGAAATTAGAGCCATGTCTTATTTTTTTTTCTTTTGTATTACATTGCCAGAAATTGTGTAGACGGTAACACCCCAAATCCAAAACAAAATGGCTTTGAAAATTGTGTTGTTTATTGACGAGCCTTGGTTGAAGCACTTGCAAACTGCAATTCACATTTTTTGTACATATGATTTTTGTAAATGCAAGCTGAAGGTAAATGAGCCCGAATAAGTCCACATCCCAGACTGCAGTCAAACTTTAGATAAAATCGCAAAACTCTTCAGGTCACGATGTCAGAGTGTAACAGAATAGAAAGTTTATGACTGAGTATTGCTATTGATTGCTTTTCTTCTTTTCAGGAGAGAGAAAACCAGAGTCTCATTGCCAAGATTGCTTCTCTTCAAGAAGAGGTACTTGACTGTCCAAAAAGGGCTTTTGTCTGAGGAGTTGACAGTAAAATCAATAACCTGACTTGCAGGGGATCAGTAGCACTCATCCATTTATAGTTGGTTTACAAAGAGTATGTTGTTACAAGTTTTTTTTTATAAAAGGATGTGACCACCTGACCTAACTCCCCTCTGATGGCTCCCCAGAACTTCAAGGTAACCATGGAGACAGACGAGCTTCAGAGGAGAATAGCAGAGCTGTGTGACATTAACGCTGACCTACAGGTACCTGCACTGTCTGTCCGTTATTATTTGTTATATATAGCTCTGAATTATTACATCCCTTCTGTCATTCTTTACTTCTCTTACAGTGCACTTCTCTTATTCTATTTTTCTGGCCTTGAGACATTTTTGAGTCTAAATCCATCTTCCTTCCTCAAAAAATGACCTTTGCATTGTCAATCTGTCTCAGGAACAATTTGTAATTCTGTGTCAACGTGCTGTACCTTCTTTATAATCTTATGTAACTTTGCCCTTTGTATGTCCTCAGTTGCAGATTCACTCTTTTGATGGTGTCGTTAGTGAAAAGGAAGCTGTGATTCTAGAGGTCAGTGCCTTTTTATGATGTTTTTAAAAAACAAATCCTTATTACTCACTGTAAAACTTTTTGTGGCAGTTGTGATCATTCTATACATTGAATTTCTTGAATCCAATCAGAGATTCAGTCTGAATGAAACCTTTGAAATGTAGCTTTAGCTACTAATTGTGTTAAATTAATTCTAATAAGTAAAAAAAAAAAATCCAGATGAAGGTAATTTTTTATTGCCCTCTTTTTAGTTTCTTCAGAAAACACTTGTTGTATCCTTTATCCTCCTTTTACAGAAGAACAGACAGATAAATGAGCTGAAGTCAGCAGTAGAGGAATATTCCTCCATCACAGAGGTCAGTGTGTTGAACTTCACATCCTATCATTAGCTTCTCATAGATGCTCTTTTATGCTTTCACTTGTTCCTGATCTCTCTGCTTGCTCCTTCCTCATGCCAATGCAGACCTTTGATATACTCCTTACAAACCTATTGTCCAACTCCACCACTTATTTTTTAGCTGACCCGAGTCTGCAGAAAATTGTCCTGTGATTCACTGATTTCCTGTGTGCAGCAATGAAAAAAATCCTCATGTTAAATGAAGTTTGCGTCAGATTGGTCACTTCAAAAGCATATCACATTACTTATATCTTGAATAAGATATTGACTATGAACTTGAGGTAGTCATTTTATTTTTCAAAATATTTATGAATATTTGTACAGCTAAATGTGAGTATTTTTGGGTACAGACAGTTCTCCGCTATGTTCAGTGTGTTTATACAGTTATCAGCTGTGCGTCATTGGCTGACCAACTGTGGGAGTTAAATCACCTGCTTCCACACACTGGTCTTATAGTCAACAGGGTTGTTCTAGTGGGTTATCAGCAGGACACGTGGTTGACCTGTAAATAACTAAAGGGGTGGGCTGAGTTATGGTGGTGTCTCTGTTGTTGCTTCCAGCTGCTGAGAGCAGACAAGAGCAAGCTGGAGAACCAGATGCAGATGATGCATCCAGACCTAGCTGGGTAAGTGAATGACAAATAGCCTTGGATTGACCGTGTTTGAGATATTAACTTTAACAACTAAGGATATAGACATTAGCCTAGTTTTATTTTATCACACTATTAATTCTGGGGAGAGAGACCGCCACAAACTGTATCTTTTTATATATAAAAAAAGTAAGATTTTTTGCACTTTATGGGGAAAATGTGTCCTTTGACATTTTTTTGTTACCTTGTTTGCACTCCACTCTTCACTCCCTGTCCTTGTGTATGTCACAGTGCTGGTCTGTCCCTGTCGGTGGCCTACAGGTTGAACCAGAGCAGCTCAGGATCCCTGCAGACAGAACTGGCTCTGGCACAGTCACCACTGGAGGTCAGCACTCTCTTACTTTGTCTGTCTCTTTCATTTGCTTCCCTCTGAATCTTTTTCTCTGTAAACCCTGCTTTGGTCTTTTATACCACAGACGGATAACTCATGGCGGCTACACATCTTGGATATCTTCCTTGTAGTAACCAAACTGTTGCACATATAAACTTGATTGCATCCCACACAGATACAGCATGTACACCGACTAAGCACTTGAACAGGAACTAGTTTTTAAGATAGTTTTGGTAATGTTGTGTAATCTCAGTTTATAGTTCATCTGATCTCTGCTGCCTTCATGGGAAGATTATTTATGCCTACAGGCAGGTGATTCATCTCTCAAGATTTTTCTTCCTCATGCTGTAGGGCCTCTCACACACTCGACGGACAATGCAAAGCACTGTCTGAACATTAGCTGCAGTGTTTCACATGTTGTGTACTTGCCACAGTCCAGCCTCTATGTAATAATCAGACCAACGGTGACTGTTTTATAGTTAGTCTGCTGACTTGTTTGTATAAATGCATACTGCAGGCCCCCAATGGACTTGATCATTTTTCCACCACTATGAGCTTTGCCTCCCCGCTGGATGAGACACTTGACAGGGAGGTACTGCTGATGCTACAGGGACCCAGCCCTGAACACATGGCCCAGGAGTTCAAGAGCCTCCTAAACAAACTGGTAACAAGTGTGATTAAGTGAACCCTGACTTGCACTTAAATCCTTTAATTGACTTTAGATTGGTGAATAGTGTGCAATTGCATCTGTGTAACAACCCCATTTTTCACTTGTATAAAGTGTTATATAAAACACTTTGACTTGCAAATGACTGCTTTGAGTGTAAATGTCATTCCGTTCCAGTCAACACAAAACCAGCATGGCATCACCAGTAGCATATGACAAATGTATTTGTAGCTTTTTGGTATAGTATTTTAATGTTTCAGGTGCTGCTAAAAGCTAAAAAGGCAACTGTTTATGTGTATGATGATGTGGCTAATCTTCAGACTTGATTTAAACTTTAAGTAGTTTAAAATCACAAGAAACACAAGTGTCAGATTAACTTTTTAGCTACAATGAGAAGTGATGATTACCTTGAAGTTTCAGTCAAATTCAATAAACAAACATGACGTTAGGTTTATGTTTGCATTTAATGTGCATAATGACTTTCCATCTTACAGTATTTCTCTTTCACCACTTTCTCTTTATGTTTCTCAGAAAAGGGATTTCACAGAGGAAGCTGCATCTGTCTTGTCTGCAGTTGGAGGCTTGTTGGACGACCACGCACAGCCAGGGGGCAACACAGGCACCGGTCTTCAGGTCACATCCACTCACACACTTTCACAGACAGATTTTTATAGATTTTGTTCAGTGTCAGCCTACCTGAAGGTCTTGACATAAGCTAAGAAAAGTCTCAGGTTAACAGTGCACTGCAGTGTTAGATCCTTTTGTATATGTGTACAGGTTCATTTCAGACTGAAAAGGGCCGTTTAACTACCTTTTATAAAATGAATCATTAAATTATGTAATGTGATTTCTGTCTTTCTCTCCCTCCACCTGTTGCTCTTTTTCCATCTATCACTGCCTATCTGCTCTTTCTCTCCTTCCCACCCACTATCTCTCCTCTCTAGAGATCTCTCACTTACATAACTCTCCAACAGGCCCCATCCAAGCAGTGCTATTTAGTCAGTGTGTTGTACCATGAACACAGCCCACTCCCCTCCTCCCTCACTCCAACTTTCTGTATCTCTCTCTCTCTCTCTCTCACTCACTTTCTATCACCCCCTCCTCCTGCATTGTTGCCACTCTGCATTCATTAGCCACGTACTGCCATACAGCAGTAAACATACCAAATGAGACTGAAATCATTAGTGGAGCAGAGCTGCACCAGTGCAACTCGGTCTTTGGCTGGTTCTTCAGCGTGCTGCTGGCTGACATGGAAAGATTGTTTGTCAGTTAGGTGTCAGAACTTTTCAGAGGCATAAAAGAAACTCGGTTATTCAGGCTGCAAGGCTGCCTGCGGCCTTTCACCCCAGCGAGAGGCTGACTCCTCGGCCTTGTCATCCCACAGACCGTGCAGGCCGAACTGGACTCGAAAAGGGCAGACTGGGCCCTCAGCCTGGACCAGCTGGCCCAGTACACCGACTCGCTGGAGAAGGAGCTGATCAAAATGGCCAGTAACATGAGGAGGTCCCGCACCGAGATCCTGCACCTTTCCGTCAGGTGAGCAGATCTTTGTCTGCACTCCCTGTGCATGTGTGGCAGTGTCTGTGAAAATCAGTGGGCAGTGGACAAATATGTGAGCTGCTGAAGTGAGTGATGTTTGAGGATGTGGTATGAGCGCAGAGGAGGGTGAAAGAGAAATACCAGAGCAAGATGGAAGAGAATAGATTTGCAGTGGATCTTGTGCTGGCGTATTGAATACAACTAGCCTGTAAGGTAGGAAAACATTTCTTTAAGCTGGAGTTGCTCTTGTGCGGCAGTAATCTCACTGTTTGAATTAAACCCTAGCAGGCAGAGCTAAAGAATTAAGTAAGGTAATTCTGATGTCACAGAAGAGGACATTAGTAAGGGAGATAGATGTTGATTATATCTTGCCCTTAAGCATAGTGACCTATCAGGCTAGCTGGTTAGCCTAGCTGACCTTCCAAGTCCATACAAGCCTATAGCGGTCTCTGTAAGCTTGTTTGGGTGCTTGCAGAGCTTCCAGGATCTCAAATGCGACATGGTCCTGAATTGATTTAAAAGTTACTGGGCAAAGCTTAAGAGGATTTAATGCAAGCAAAGTTATTTCTGCTGTCAAAGGAGATCTGCCGATCAGAGTAGTCCACATTTCTAAAACTTTCTGAGACGCTACATGAATAACACCACACATAACTTAATGGCATACACCTGCAATGTGAGTCTTTCTGCTCTCCAGTGCTGTGTCTCAGTTGTGTTGAGTGGGGGAAAAACCTGTCAATCATTGCTGACCTCAATGACCCCAAAGAGCCCGCCTCACTAGGTCGGAGTCTGGGCCAATTCTGGACCTCACTCTTTGTGGATGGGTTTGCCTCGCCTTTTGCGTGTGTGTCTGTTTATGTGTGTGTTCATGGAGACGGCCATCCCCTTCAGATATATAACAGAGCTAGCGTGGTACAGTATCAGACCAGAGAGGGGGAACTGGTCAGGCTGTCCAGCTGGGATTTACTGGTGCTTAGTTGCCAGGGTAAACTCAGGAAACTTGATGTTGTTTGGGAGTAAGGGGAACTGCAGGGACTCATTGTAAGTAATAGTTGTACCTCCTGCCCTGGAGTGTCGGGGCTAACGCATACTGTTGAGCGTAAGACTGGACTATAAGACAGGACTAGGATCAGGGATTTGTTGTAGAACACATTTGAGGTTGTAGGCTGAGATTAGAAGGTTGCGCTGGTATTGGATCTACAAAACCGTGAAGTGAAGAAACTGTTACTGGGCCAGTCGGAGAACTGGCGGTGGTCACCCTGGGCAACAGAATGGGACACTGCATGGGCCTGCGGATTGGGTACAGTATGTCCACTGTACTGTCTCCTAAAATAGGATTTCGTATTTCTCTGAACAGCAAAGATTTTGTTTCTACCACATTTTTTGGGAAAAAACAAATATCCCTGGTTGTTGGTTTTAATGAACAGGATTTTTGTACTGTTGCATGCAGGGTGCAGGAGCAGGAGAACCAGAAGCGGCAGCTGTGTGAGGAGCTGGAGCAGCTAAAGACGCCTCAGGACAGCAGAGAGGCCTCATCCCAGACACCTGCACCAGAGGAAGAGGTCAGAGAGGAAGGGCAGGCTGGGTCATGGGCCTCAAATTTATAAATGTATATTTGATAAACAGCAGCAGCTACTTGCTTCCACCATTCTCAGAATTAATCTTAATCTAGTCCAGTATACATGGATGTACACTGTGTGGGAGGTCAAGTTCACTCTTTGGATGTGTTTCTGGCATTAAAGTCATATTCAGTTTGTATGACACTTTAATCATTTACATGTATGTGTTTTTGCATGTATGAATATTCAGTTGCCACAATAGAAGGATATTGAAAGGCTCGCTTAGTGAGCAGGGACAGAGCTCTTACTGTATTCAGACAGATGGAATATCTGCTAGAAAAGAGCTGAGTGCGAGTTGGCGGTTGAAGTGGACATGTGCACACACACACACACACACAGAATCAGATGCGGCCACACACCTACGCACTGCTCCTCGCACAAAATACACTGAAGCATGCTTGAACATTTCCATTACAGTAGCATTGTTTTCACTGCAAAGCATAATGAACTTGGTGCTTAGGTACAGTGGATAGATTTGCACACAGTAAACAAGTTGTGCTTTGACAAAAAACCCGGTTGTGTCTTTGAAATAATTCAGTATAGCTCCAGATCAGGAAACAACCCCTAGATTTATATTTTTCATTGGACTTAATCAACAAGGAGAACAGAATAGAATCTGTGAACTCTGTTATGATTTGCTGACAGCTTTGTTAAAAGGGTCATCCTTTGGAAAAGTTTTACTTTTTCCGCAATGGTTTAACCATGATAGCTGTCACTGCTCCACTTCAGCTTCATCACCTCCATTCCTGCAGTTGGATTTTGCCACAGTGGGGTTTGTTGCAGGTTTTTGTGCATCTTATTTATTGAGACCTTGTTTTTCTCTTTGGTTGTTTTTTCTTTTTAGCCTGGAGATGACTTGGACTGGGATGAGGAGTTTGCCCTTCAAGACTTCCTGAAGAACGAGTTGGCAGAGAGGAATTGCAGAGAACAAGGCGGGCGAACGGACAGCAGGCCGGAAGAGACAGCGGATAAGTTGGCAGACAGAGGTGAAGAAGAGGACGGGGAAGAGAAGTGGATGGTGGTGGACACAGCAGGAGAGGGAGAAGTGAGGGACACGTCCACTCCTCTATCTGCCCTCTCTGGGGAGGCCCAGCTGGGGCACTGTGGAGCAAGAGGGAGTCAAGGTGAGTGGGGTCACAACGGTGGACAGAATGACCACCAGCCAGAATCTCAACACCGAAACTACTTAATTTTTCATAATTTTTGTTAGACTTTCACCAAGTAATATAGCTCAAGATAACAATTCTTATGTGTATTTAATATAGTATCTTGATGGGTTATATGATGTAGATTTATCCATAAAGAACCACTAAATGTAATACTAATGGTAGCAACTGAAGCTATTCAATTTGAATTGGCTCTCAACAGATTAAATCTTCTGAATTTGTTCCAGTTAAAGTTGAGAACTTTGAGCAGTCTTCCTGGAGCCTTTTAAACCCAGTTTACACCAGAATTGGCCCAGGGCTAACTGGAACCTCATAAATCAAACCAAATAGGGCTAAATATAGTTTCATATTTTTGTAGCCTCATTCTGACCTCTGCTCACTCTGTTCCTATCTCTGAATCTGACGCAGTAGGATTAACAGTAGAAATAAGCCTTGAGCTAGCGTCATGCAACAAGAATGTGAGCTAGTACATCCTCTGTCCTCTTAGCACGAGAATATTGAAACCATAGTTTGAACATAAAAACTACATAAACATTTTCCAAATTTGCTGGTTATTGAAACTTAACACTATTGTACATTCACACAACTTTATTGTGATGGGCGACTCAAACAAGAGTCTCCACAAGTTAACTTTAAATAAGTACTATGTAACTTTTTTAGTATCTATTTGTCGTTATACCATCCTATAGTCTTGAACTATGGGACTTCTTGATGGACAATGTCTGTGTGTTTTTGTGTTCATCCCACCATAACTCAGACACAAGCCTGTTTTGCGCAAATGTTAAAAAATACTAATGTAATACTAATTTAAGTCCATCTAAAAAATTTTTAGAGATTTAAAAACTATTGCATAGTGAACCTTTTTAATGGGCTAATGTTATCTACTGGAATGTGTAGATGTTTCAGTACGTAGCAACACAAAGCTAAACTGCATTTTTTATGTATGCAATTATGGGAGAATATGCACACTGGTATTGATTACTGATAGTATCCATATTTAAGTTATAGAGGGTTTTATTTTACTCTCTTGAGCACCTGTTGTGAAGCCACAGTTTTTAATCTCAGACCATCAAGTTAAACATTGCAATAACTTAAAAATCACTCACACATCCAGCTGATGCACCAATTTGCAGGTTTCCTCGGTCTGACAAAGTGCTTCAGCTAAACTCTAAAGGTGAAGAACAGCCTACAGGCTGTTATTGTCTTTGAGTGTTGATTTGTGTGTGTGTGTGAGAGTGACTGTGTGGATTATCCCCCTGTAATCCATGGGAGTCACAGGGCACTCAGCCACCCTTGAAGCACCAGTACAGTACACACACTCGCTCACTGTAAGGATACACACAGTCTGTGGCCATGGAAGTAGACCCCTGCCTTCTATGGATGTTGTGGCCCTAGTCTTATAAAGGTTGTGTTTGAGAGCGAGTGTGTGTCTGTGTGTGAAATCCTCTCTTCCTCAAGGTCCTTGTATGGCCAGGTGTACGACCGGTCTAAGGCCACGAAGTGAGCTCAGTAATCCTCCATTCCTCTGCTTGCATGAGCGGCTGGCAGGCAAAGAGAAAGATGAACCATAGTGCGAATGTGGTCATTAATGCCACCTTAGCCATGCATGGTATTTTAGAATCTCTGCCCCTCCCCCAACTCAATGCCTTGCATAATAGACAATCTGACCCTTTATGGTAAAAGGTGGGGTTGCATTTTTTTGTATGGTGATTAACCCCTGTAGATGGATGAAGGTTAGGGTTTTGAATGAACAGCTTCTTTGTTTGGCCCTTTTTTAGTCCATTCTTCCCATCTGACAAGTTGTTTCCTGATTTATATTAGATTTTCTCTTCTTCTTCCTCTGTATCTGTTACAGACTCTGCAACCCACGCCAAGTCAGAGCCCGAGGTGAACTGTCAATCTGTACAGGTAAATTGAATTGTCATGGGATTAGTTATATGGGTCGTACAAGATGCTCACCATGTTTGGGATTGTACATGCATGTGACCTCAGTGTATTATCATTTTAACTCTGCTTATCTTTCATAGTATTTTACTGAATGTACAGTACAAGATTAATTACTGAGATCACTAACATGCATGTTAATGAGTGGAACATTCTGCGTCCCTGAAACGTTGACAAGTAAACTTCTTTTTCGTTGTTGGAAGATTATCTTGAATAGATGAGATGAAGATGAGGAGATCTTTCCTTGAAACAAATCTGTGAAAATATAGGCAAACTGAATGTAAACATCTTTCAATATCGGGAAGCCAAATTAATTTGTGATGGTTTGCATGTGATTATCATCACACGAGTTTTGACCGTATGGAAGCTCGTGCTTGTAGCTTAATGCAGTGATTTCATGATTATGTCAAATGTTCTCACGCAGAATCAGGATCCCTTTCATTTGAGCAAGACACTGAATCTCAATCTGCTCAGAGGCCAACAATAGATGACTGTAGCTGTACTGGGAAGCTGCCAGGTGTGTGACAGGTGTTTAAGTGTGCATCAGCAAGAAGCTGGACAGTTCCAACAGATTTGGCTCTCGGCGTACATTCCTATTTGAAAATAGTTGGCTTACAGATCTTTACCGGAATACGCACTATTTCCCTTGTGATGGTGGGAAGGAAGTAGGAAGTTTTTAAAGTTATGATTAACAACGTCAAAGGAGATTTGAAAGATTCTTTGAAATTAAATTTAAATTGAATGTAACTTTAAAGGCCCATGTTTGTCTGTTGTGGCATGTTTTAATCCATTCATTACAAATTATTTGTACTTAGAATTGGACAAACCTTTCAAGCTACTGATTCATTTTTTTATTAATCTCACTACTGTATGACAACTAGCTTGAAACTTGCAGGAGATGAAAAGTTCTCGTCACATCCATCACACTTGTTTGTTTATACATTTACAAGCAGAGGCTTGTTTGCAAGCTATTTGTTTAAGTGAGTATAAGGATGCTAAATATTAGATTTCCGAGTTTTCAATTACATATGTCAGCTATGGGACTGTCCTTGAACTCATCATCGACAAGGAGGACTCTTAAAAACAGTCCCTGTCATTGTTATGGACATATCTGCGTTCTTAAGTTACTATAGTACTTTTACAACTACTCTGTAATGAATGGGTAGCAATGACTGCCTGGAAGGTATGAAAAGGATCTAAAATAATGTTTGGCAATATTGCCCTATATTACTTTCTTATGAATCTGATGTTAATGTAATTGGTTCCAATGTACATGTTATTTTTGCTGCTTGTCTGTTATTCCTCTCTCCTAAGCTTCAATCTGCACTATCTCTGTCTTTCTTTTTCTCTTTCTGCCATTTGCCTACCAAATAACTCTTCACATCATCATAATTCACATCCTCTGGTCACAGGCAGCAGTCTGCGTGCTTGTGTTAAAGCTTTCCACTTCCTTATATAGAATGACTGATGAAACTTTGGGGTCACACTAAGATTAAAGGGAAAAATTGCCTGCTGTAATGCTATTGGCAAAAGAGAGGATTACTCAACTACATTTGAAAATGAATATATTCCATATTTATTCTGCACCAAATAACAATGCATGCTATACATAAACTGCACATTACATAACTATAATCTCAATGTCTGATCATACTTTCTGATCTTGGGTGTTGTGTATTCTGCTCACTTGCCGTCCTCAATGCTTAATTAATTTCACGCCTGCGAGGTTGGTAAAACTAATTCAAACACTCCATCATGCTGCAGTCAGTGATGTTTGCTTTGAATTCCTGTGAGGTGACATTAAGTGGGGGTCTTCCCAACAATCCATTACTGATTAAACAGATGCTTTGTGCTGTCCATCAGCCACTAGATTATGTTGACTTATTGTGCAATGTCTTCTCATCTGACAAAGATTTGTTTCTGTTAACTGTGGGCCTGTTGTTTGGTTCATGCTTAATGTGTGTTGCTTATTTGATCTTTTCACCCCTTTCCTTTCTGAATATTTATCATTATGTGCGTGTATGTGTGTATGCATGTGTGTGTGTATGTGTGTATGCATGTGCGTGCTTTCAGGAAGAGGCTGCAGTACCATTGAGCGCCCACTCACAAGCTGTCAGCATTAGACACCCAGAGGCGGATGCTCTCCCTGATCGGTCCCACTCAGAGAACAACAGTAAGATCTCTACCTCCCTCGCTTTCTTCCTCGCTCTCTGTAGTTCACTCTCTATGTTGATCACACGCTCCCTTTCTGTTTCATTTTCTTCTCCCCGTACTGTCAGCTAGTCTTCACACTGTGTGCATTTACAACTTAACCAAAGAGTGAGTCATTTCCTGACTCACTTGGTATGTTAGCCGTTTGTTTAGAGGAGAGAGAACTTTATTAAATCTTGCAAGATAAAGGTCAGACTCGCCAAAATACCACGGTATGAACATTTTTGTCTTTTTTTCTAATGCAGAATTCCACAACTGCTTTGTAAAATCATATACTTAGTTACTGCATTTTTTAAAACAATAATTTTCTGTTTTCCTGTGTTTAGAAGCAGAATCCAAGTGAATTAGAATAGGAAACTCCAGTTATCTTGCTAGAGAGCATTCGCATTGTTACTGTACTTAAACAGTATCTCAAGCTCAGACAAGCTTGGGGGTTTAATCCAATCAGTCCTGTCTCTGAGAGCAAATAGAGAACTCTGTTATTTCACCCACCCCCTGGGTTATTTGAGACCTTTTGGATAAGAATTGATAATTCTTATTGGATGAAATAATATGACACATCTCCTGCGATTAATCGACTATTCAACTATTCAACAATTCTACTACTAAAATGCAGTAGTCATGAATGTCGTATTTCCCATATAAACATAATCTGGGTGTTAAACCCATTTTTCTACTACATGAAGTCAAACATTGAAGCTAATGTACTCCATTTGCATGCAAGCGATGTTTTCAGGTGTTAAAATACATCCTGGGGCATGTACGAACTCATTACAGTATAATATAACTGCTAATAACTCAACAGCCTGTAATCTTGGGATGCTCTGACCACCACACTGAATGTTTATCTATATTACCCCTTTCACACTGGACAAAAAAAAATCATGAAAATCTGGCTTTTGTCTTCAGTATGAATGTGTACAACAGGCATTTACTGCTGCGCCAAATAAGTCTGCAGTAGTCACGGGTAGTATCGGCTGCGGCTCTGAACAGCTGTTATTAAAACGCAACACCAGGTTGGACACAGCAAACCAAGACGCGAGAATATGTGTGTTGAAGTTAAGGCCACTGGCTTGTTATTACTTTTTCATCTGTCTCTGCTGCCTATTGGGTTTTCCCTTGCTATTTTGGTGTAAAAATGGTTCAAGATGACCCTTTAGGATGGACCCATTTTTCTTCTCTTGTTTTCTTCTCTAAGCAGATGCAGATGCCCCAAAGACTACAGAGTCTCCCCCCTGTGGTCCTGGCCAAAATCTGACCAACTCTACTGAGCAGGACCAAACAGTAACACTTAGCAACATCCCTCCTACAGCAGCTGAGATGGTTCCCCCCAACAGTACATCACCTGGACCAGATGGGACCATTATCCAGACTGAGAGGTGAATGAAAAAATAAATGTTGTACTTTATAGACTGGACAGTACTGGAGAGTATTAGGCTGCCTTTCTTCTCATGCAAATTCCAAATTATATGAAGTATTGCAGATGTGGTTTAGCATATTTCAACTAGTTTATTAGAAATTACAAATTACAAATCAAAAGAATGCAAATGTTTAGATGATGAGAACAGATATGTCATCTCCTTATTTCTCTGAGAGAGAGTGAGGGATCACCTTACACAGGGCAGTAGCGGTTTCAAAGGTGACGCAGCAGATTATACACCGGGGCCATTACACATCTGACGTAATTTCTGAGTGACAAAACAGGATTTTTCAAAATAACCAATGCAGAAACTGAGGGGAAAAAGAAAGGGGAAGTTTACTGACTACATATGATGCATTAGCTGGTGACCTGGCAAGAAATCCCCACTGAGATGGTTGTTGTAGAGGAGGAAAAGAAGATAAAGCTACCGCTCTATCTTTAAATTTATTGTCTCCATCACACCTAAACAGGAAATGAATCCACATACACACCTGTGGAGTTGCTGTTTGGATAAGAGAACCCCACAAAACAGAAGCCTCCATACTGAAATGAAACTGACATCACCACATAGCCTCACCCAGCATCCTGACTCATTTTCATAGCAGTATAGACCCTCCCTGCTAGATGTGAAATAGATGGGTGTTATCATCAAAGTTGAAGTCACCATTTTACTGTGTTGCGTCATTTCCCTATGACTTGGTCCACATTTGCTAGTCAAATGGGTGTTTTCCTTGCTGTGGGAGGAGTGTGCAGCCTAATTAGTATCTCTGCAGCCATGCTTTGCATAGGTTCAGTCCACCTACAAAGCGACTGGCTGTTCCTCATCTCTCATACTGTTTCTATCAGTTGTACCTTATGAGATAGATAGAAAGTGTATCTGAAGTATACGTCAAGCCTGAGAAAATGAACAGTGTTTGACAGTTGACCTTTGACCTGTGGTTAGCACCCAGCCGACCAGTGAGGACCGCGGGAGAGAAGAAGCAAAAGAAGGCGAGGCGGACTCGAGCACAGGAGCCATGAGACGTTCAAAGGTTAGTAGCAGAGAAGAAGTGTTTTAATGTGTGAGGGAATACAACTTCCTCTATTTTCTTTAGCAGCGGCTCCCCACTGCTTCCCCTTCCTCTTTTGGACCCTCTCTCTTTCTCTATTCTCTCTGCTCTTCATGTGTGCCTCTGCTGAATGAGAGTAGATGTGTTTTGAAATGAGGAGGCTTTCAGTGGGCAGGGCGGGGGCTGGCTTTCCTTCAGAAAGACTCAGAGGGAGTCCTCGCCCTGGGCAGAGAGGAGAGGGCAGGGATGTAAAATGAAGGGAAAGATCATTGAATCAGTTGGCCATCATTCTAATAATGACTAAAGCTAATGGGAGTCACAGGATGGGCTAACTGGTTCTCTGAATGCTACTGCCAAAGGAGGCAAGTACAAAGTCCTTTTATGACTTTTATGTCTCACTATGGTGTCGGTGTTAAAGTGCTTACATTACCGTGATATTTACTTCAAGTTGAAATGCTTTAGATTTTCTAAAGATCGGATATAGCACTGCACAAAAGACAAGAAATATGTAATATATGATCAGAGCAGATCAAAGAAGGTTGAAATAGAATAATTGTATGAATGTAATGAATAGTAATTAACGAACATCTATTACTTTAAGCATTATTAAGTCACTTTTTTTACCTTTTTAAAATGAATGGTGTCTCCGCCCCCCTGTCACTTGTTTCTGCACTAGGTAACTTCAGTGAGAGGGTAGGATCACAGCATTACACACGTTTACTTCAAGATACAAGTTGTCAACATGTAACATTGTTATGATGTAATGAGTTTTGGTTGTAGTTAGCACCCACATTATGTCTTACAAATTGTTACAGACCTGGGATTTGTATTTACGACAGTGGTGTTGTACTCAGAAACTTTTGGGGCGTCACCAAATTGCATTAAATACCAATTTCTGCATTTTGTCGCTTTAATTAATATTTTAATATATTTTATTTAAGTAACTGATCACAACTTTTGTTGGTTTAAATGTCGGAACAATTGCATTAAAAAAATCTCCAGTTAAAATAAAAAAAACAGAGAAATCTTCAGATTTGAGAAGCTCAAATGGCAAATGTTTGGCCCTTTTACTTGATTAATGACAGTGCTCATTAGCAAAGGCCTGGACACAATGGATCTTCACTGTATCTTCTCCCCCCTTTGGACCAATTAGTGTTTACAATGAGAGGCTTTGATCTACGGTCCATACAATAAGATTGCTTGATGGTAATTATGCCCAGCCTCTGCCTCGCATGGGCTTGCAATTCCTTCATGTTAGAGGTGAGGCCCACTTCTGTTGTGATGCTGTTTCACCACAGCCTGCTTTGTATCCTGCTGAGAGATCGATCCGTTGGTTTATTTAGTCTCCTGCCTGCTGGTGGCATGCTGGACTGCCTCCCTACTGAGAGAGAGTCTGAGGGGAGCCAAGAAAGATGAGCTTTGAAGCTGTGGGTGTGTTCAGCATGTTAATAAAATCCTCCTTTACACTCTTAAAAGCCTGGTGGAGAAAATGTTTGATGATTAAGAATCAACTCCTGGTTTTAAGTTTCTTAAAGTTTGAGTTTTTTGTGAACAAAATCATTTGGATATATTCAAATAGTTTTACTTGTAAATGTAAGACATTTTCATAGGAAGTAAGAAGCAAAATTCAATCATTTATGTTGTGTTTTTACTTTTAACATATTTGTACAACGAGACGATAAATGATAAACATGACTTATAGTACCTTATGTTCACATATTGTTGTATGTGTTGACCGAGAATGCTTTGTGCAAGCATAAAAGTCAAACTTGTTATGGATGATCACTGTATTATTTAGCAAGGAAAAAGCTTGATGGGCAAATTCACAACATTTTGTGGTTAGGGTTAGGATCAGATTGGAGGATTGGATCATATCAACTTTTTGAAAATAGCTCTTCGGAAAGAATGTTAGGTCAGATCATTGGATTTTAATGCGATAAATCTAATGATGCTTAAAGGTAACTGAGCAGTTTCATTTTCCTTTCTTTGGGATTTGTAAAAGAATTTCTTCAATTTATATTTGAACTTCATCTTAAGATAATTTTCCGACGGTGTGCTTAGGTTCGATTCATAAAAGATGAGCATTTAAAAACCTTGCAAAGTCCTCCACAGGCTTTGTGTCCCAAACTGCAATACCCCTACATAACCAGCAGGAAAATCACTGAAGTGAAGTCTTGACTTTGCTTAGAGATGAGATCATTTCCAAGTCGAAGTAAGCTTTTATAAATAACTGCTATTACATGGTTTTCTACTTTATATTTAAGATAAAAATGGATCGTAAATCAGTGTTACAAATGAGGCCCAGGGATATAAAATGGCATTAAAGTCTCCTCAGGTTTTGTATTTAAAAAATGGTGAGGCAGCTCTCTCCTATTCTGAGCAGTGTCAAAACGGATATTATGCAGACTCATTACACAATATCCCATTGCATTGCTCTATCTGCTCACCTTGCTCCATTTTGTGTGTGTGTGTGTGTGTGTGTGTGTGTGTGTGTGTTCACACGACTGTGTATGCACGCAGTCCGCCTCCACTACTTAGCACTGTGCCAGTGTTAACGTGTTCTCTGAGCACCCCTCTCAGCAACACACACACACTCAAAGAGCTGCAGGGCTCTCTATGAAGCTCCACATTATATAAGGAATCAGCCCAATCTTTCTCATCCACACTCTTACTGTACAGCTTAGATAGCATTTCACTGCCATGGGACAGGTACGCTACATGTATGTGGATGTATGGGTGTCTTTAATCATTGGCCATTTGTTTTAATGCAGGGTAGAATTTTGTGCAGCAAGCCCACCTGTCATTTTCTTACCCCCTCCCTCCTTCTCTTCCTTTACGTTTGTCCATCTCAGAGCTTGAGCGAGGACCAGTCGGCAGACAGATCAGCAGCGGAGGACAGGTGAGTGATTCACTGTCAACTGTTGGCTGAAGTTACAACACTGCTTCATTTTCCAGCAGTAGTAATAACTCCTGAAGATTTTAGTGATTTCTGCCTAGAGAGAGCTGTTTTATCTGCATATTCTTTTGGAACCGACATAAAGATTTGATTTGATTTATTTTTTTTTTTATTTTTTTTTTTCGCAAATGCTGTAGTAAATGCTCCTGTGTAAAGGTGAACTGTATGTGTTCCAGCACGTGTCTGCTGCCTGTGTTGGTGGAAGAAGAGGAGAGTGTGCAGGACAGCACAGCCGAGGTTCCAACAGTAGCCGCCAGTATGGAAGGTAGGAAGAAAAATGCTCAAATCTGTGTGCAGGAAGGAGAGAAAGAGAGAACCTGATATTTCTTAACTGTTTATTTACGCCTTCTTTCATCTGTGTGTAACTTTGCCCACCCACACACCAACTCTTCCTTCACAGCGACAGAGCAGCTCACCAGCAGTGGAGCAACCACCTTTCCTGACGGCAGCTCTCCTCAGTCACGGTCCTCCTTCATACATGCCAGCCAATCAGGGAGCGGCATGGGCAGCGTCACCTCTGACCCCAACCATTCAGAGGCTTCAGCAGCTAAAAAGGACGCCCTCCTCCTCTGTGGCAAAAATAAGAGGGAACTGGTAAGACCTGCTCTATTCCCACTGGACTGCTGGATTAGTATTTGTACATATTAATGGTGACAAGAAGTTAAAGTTGTTTGCTTGACTGCTGTTGGAGTTGATCGCTACTTTTGTGTAGATCTTTCTACTGTAGTTTTAACTATTTTACTGACTTTTATATAAGTTGGCTGTTTTTAAATAAAACTTTCAAGCTAATTCAGTTATTATTTTCATTTAGGGTCTGGTACGACAGATGATTATGGTGGAGTTTGCAGCAGTTATGTAATACGAACTGATGGCTAAAAGTGTTTAAAATAGCGATCTCTACACTTAAAAATACAAATGTACAAGTTACTTTGGGTTCAGTTTTCTGCCATAATGCATCATTTTTATTTAAGATTTGTTTTTCAATGTTTTGTTTTCTGTTAGCACTAAATTTTATTAAACGCTTAAACATAACTTAAACCAACCTAAAAGTAAGTTTGATGAAGCACCAGGATCATGTTGAGTGGAGCTGGTGTCATTAAGATTAAATGTCTTTGACAGTGATGAAATGGTGCATTGGTATCTTCCTTCACCATGAAATGCTGTCTTTCCAGCTATGCGAGTGTGTGTCAGTGTGTGCGTGTATAAAAGAGAGAGAGAGCAAGGGAGAGTGCCTAGTTTCATTTAAGCTCCACTCAGAGTCAGATCATTCAGAATCAAGAGGCAGCTACACTGCCAGCTGCTTTGAATCTTCACACTTCACCTTTATTATGTAAAAACTGTTGAAGAAGAGCTGTGAAAAGTGAGGGAGTGAAGGGAACAATATGGATTTGGAGGGCAATGTGAGCATGGAGGGATCAGAGTTGGGAGAGCAGGAAGGGGAGAAGGAGCAGAAGGCGGCAGTAACGTTTGTCCGGGTCCTGCAGGAGCTGTCACGCAACATGGAGGCCATCGAGGAGCACAAGGATCAGGAGGACCAAAGTGAGACCAGCATGGCCACTGAAAGGGAATGTATGTGTAATATATTCAGTGTACATACGAGATATATGTTTACCAGCTGTCTTAAATCCATTTTTTAATAACTGCTAGTGCTCAAAATGGTGTTTGCACCATTTTGTCAGGTATTTGTTGAGTCATGATACACCTACTTATTATTTCCCTATCTAGCTGAGACATCACTGATCTCTGACACCAATGAAACCTTAAAAGACAGGAACAGGTGAGACAACAAGTGATCACTGTAACACAGCACATAATCATGTTTGTGTAAGACCTTCCTTGATTGTTGTCTCTTTTTCTGCAGTCTGTCCCCTAATGACAAGGAAATAGAGGTATGTATGCATCAAATCTGAGAGCTGCATTCTAGTAGTATTAATGCAAACAATTGGTGTGTTAAGGACAGTTTTTGTTTTGGGATTGTGTGTGTTTGAGAGCATAAAAGCCACAAATGAGTCTGTATCATCACCAGTACAAAGTATCATTCTATTCTAATACAGCCTTCTGTCTCAGATTAAGTGTGCATCCATCAGAAATATTTATCAGACATACAAAGTTTACATGTTTGTAGGTTTGCACTAATTTCTGAAAGCCCATAAGATACACAGAAACATGCCAATAGAAAATGCATTATCCTCAAAGTATCTTGAAAATCTGAGGGTTTTCTACAGAAATGTGTAGAAGTTTCATAATTTATCTCATCCATTGGCACAATAGTAGAGTCTTTGACAGCTGACAACTCTTATCTTATTCAAACAAGGAAATGTTGGTGATCTCACCTGCAGCTGGCAGGATATAATTCCACATTCAGAATGTGTCCAGCAATGAGTGCCAAGTCAAGTGTCCTTTTCATGTTTTCAGACGGAGTTCCAGCGCCTGGCGTTGGGTTTCAAGTGCGACATGTTCACCCTGGAGAAGAGACTCCGGCTGGAGGAGAGGTCACGTGACCTGGCTGAGGAGAATGTCCGCAGGGAGGTGTCCAGCTGCCAGGGCTTACTGCAGGTCAGTCTGCATACGCATGGAGCTTTCCAGCTTTCTGTTTTGCTTCATCCCCAGACAAAATAATTGTATTCTGCCAAGTATGATTGTTTATACATTCTCATTTTGGATGATTACCCAGTAAATATTTGTATTGCAGCTCTTTATAATACTTGTTGTGGTATACCTGGTTGTCAAAATGTGTAGAAAATCACAGCATGTTTTGGCTTTATTTTAAGTAAGTGTTGTGGTTTCATGTAAGTAAGACATGTCTGAACAAGTTTCAGCCAACAACAACAATGGGGACAGTCGTCTTGCATCACAATCAAGTGTAAATGGATTTATTTGTAAATGTAAGTGATGAATAGGTGTGTGTTAGTGGGTATGAGTGGAAAACCATCTGTGTAATCTATTGCTTTTATGTTTACATGTAAAGTGTCTATGAGTCTCTTGAAAAGCGTTATACAGATAAAAGGTATTACTATTATTACTATTACTGTTATTGGTTTCTCCTGTCAGGTGCAGTCATCTTTTTTTTGCCCTTTGTCCTTTCTTTTGCCTCTGCACCAGTGATAGCCTGGTGTGTGTGTGTGTGGACAGTCATGGATATAAACTGCAGCTTGAGTGGTGCGCAGAAGCATTCAACTGTGAGGTTGTAATTCAAGTCTGTCTTCTGTTCTGTCCTCTCAGGCTCTGATCCCTCTGTGTGAGGATGACAACCAGTCCATGGAGATCATCCAGAGGCTCCAGAAGAACCTGGATATCCTCATCCAGTCCATGACCAGAGTGTCCAGTCGCTCTGAGATGTTAGGAGCTATTCACCAGGTGGGATAATGTGCATGTTTGTGTTAACATTTGTCTCCACCATGTTGTGGTGTGGTGAACGTTTGAACCTAACTCGATTTTTACTCCTGTGCTGTCTTGTGACTTTGACTGTGATGATTTAATGGAGCCTTGTGTGTGTGAACATCAGGAAAGTCGTATTGGTAAGGCTGTGGAGGTGATGATCCAGCATGTGGAGAACCTGAGGAGGATGTACACCAAGGAGCACGCTGAGCTGCTGGAGCTGAGAGAGACGCTCATGCAAAACGAGAGGTCGTTTGGATCACAAACTGAAAGAGGTATGACATGTTAGCTGCAATGTTGTTCTCCCATTAATTATATTACATTTATCAGTGGCTGTTCTTATAGTTTATAACTAAAAGCATAGTTTTTCCCACAATGTTTTTTGAGAACCAGACTTAAATGAAATGTTGTGGCAATGGCAGGGGAACTCTAGAGATCGAGTAGGAATTAAAATGAAAAATGTATACATATTTAGTGTTGAGCCTCGATTATAACATAGACTCAATATGACAAATGTGTGCATATACAATTAGGGTATATGTGTCAATATGTATGCTCAGTGATGGCTCACACAAAGCACATATATAAGGTATTTAAACTGTTCCTCTTTTCAGATGACTTCCGTGGCAAGAAACAGCCGACATCACAGTACTACAAGGTCAGCTGCAGCTTGGTTACATATCATCTCATCACTCTGCTTCAGTCTGGACTCATGTTGGCCTGATGTGTTATCAATGTTTATATGTGTTGATGAAGAAATGTATTTATTTTCCTTGTTTGTTTTTTCTGAAAAGTCATCAGCCCGGCGGGTCAGCATAGCAGCAATCCCCCGCTCTGGTACAGGCAACATGCACTTTGACATGGTGAGGACATCATGTAGCATGGACTTTTTTTTTTTTTTTTTAGACACCCAGTGAGCTTTTTGCACTATTTAACAGTTTTGGTTCATAGTCTCTTCATAAATATCCACTTTTAAACTGTATAAATAAAAGTTATGTTTTTGTTATAGAGTTCTGATGCTGCAGGTAGGATTGCTTTCAAAGCCAACTACATGCATTGCAGGACAAAACATTACTGTTGTTGGATAGGCTTATAACACAGTGAGCCTAAATATATGTAAAATGTAGGTTCTAGTGCTGTTAGGACTGCACTGGAGAGTTTCGCATCCAGACAATCAGATCCAGGTTTAGAATGTTTGTTGTTATTGAACATTTTATGTTGACATGATAGTGACTTAAATAGCTTAATTTTTCCCACCACAGTCCAAAGCACAGGACGGCTCAGAGGCTGAAACAGAGCGACTGACCAGGCGATCCCCATGGTAGGTATTTGTTGATTTGTCTGTGTTAAATCTGCCTTGATTGTAACATGTCAAGTGAAGTTAAACCAGATTTAGTGTGTATGTGAAAGGGAGAGTGTGCTTAAATTACAAGTAAAAGGACTGTTTACATTACTCTACCTTTTTAAAAACACAGCAGCATTCTCTCTGTGTGGGAAGTTGTTTGCTGTGGCTGTCGTCCTCATGCCACAGAAAGTTGGTGTACCCTGACATGAGGGATGTTGTTGTTGTTATGCCCCTATGTGATAACGGTGGTTTCCAGGAATGTGGCAGGGAAGAGCACGGCGCGCCCCCCACTTAAACGCTTTGTTAGCTCTGCGGCCTGGGTTGACACTGAAGAGCCCTCTCTCGTGATGAAGGGGTAAGACATGCCAAGAGGAAGATACCACGCTGGCTGCGTCGCAAAAGTCCTTTCACGCTGGACTCAGATGCATAAAGATGGAAGCTTTCTAGTGTGACATGATTACGGTCTTCCCAGCTGCGGGTTAGTCAGAATGACATTTCTCCAAATCAGTTTGTAGTAAATGTTGTATCGAAATTATGTGTTTCTGAAAATGCAAACTTTACAGGGAAAAACGGAGGTTGTAATCAACTTTTGTCCTTCCCAACATTTCTGTACCCATTCTGCAAATATCTGTAATTGTAACTACACTGACAAATGTGTCATCAGCAGTAATAATTTAGTAAAGGGGGAAGCTTAGACTGCTGGAACAAACTCAAAACCGCATGTTATCCTTTGAGCCTGGATAAAACCAATCGCTGACATTAAAACGCCCAGCAGCCATCTTTCATGCATCTGGTTCCTCTTCGCATGGGGAAGTGTTTATCAGAATCCAAATAAGCACATTTTTATTTTTTGTTTTTGTAAATGTCAAGTAAGACTGTCGACTTTTTTGTTTTTATTGGCATCATATAACTTTCAAATGTTTGGACGACGGGAGTAGAATTTGTTCTATTTTTCCAGCTAAGCCAATGTTGAAGCTTAGGTGATATAAATGAAGCACTTCCAAATATCTGAAAGAATGTGAAATTGCTTTGTGGGTTCATTATTTATTATCTGAGCATGTAATTGCTGTGCATTGCTGGGCATTCATTGCGGAAAATGATTTTAACATGTTTCTATCACGTATCTCTACAAATATTTGTTTGTATACACAAGGTGAATGTAATGCTTCATATGCATGAAACGTGCATGTGTGCATGTGCACATAGTTATTGTGGTCGTGCAGCTATGCTTGGACTTGAATGTGCAACTGAACAGTGTGTTTGTGAATGCCTGATCCATGCGCGCCAACAGGACGGCCTACGACAACACCGACTGCCAGTCGGAGGATGAACAGAAGGAGGCACCAGTGGCAGAGAGGAGGAGGTCCAGTCTCAGTGAGCTGGGCAACAAACTCACCTCCCTCATTCTGCCCCTCAAGACGTTAGTCCAACCAAATACCCACCACTAGCCTACCACAGCACCACTTTCTGTCAGCAAAGCTAAGAGGCTAGCTGCGTAGTGGAAGAGTTCAGCATTTAGCTCAACTGAGGTTCCAATAGCTGCAGACTGTTTTCTGGTAGTGCCATGTTACATAATGTTATTTAATCTTCCGTAGTGTTTTTGCACTTCAGAGTACACCTAGCCATCATTGTGTCCATTATTATGACATCTTGACATCAGATGGATTTGAATTCGCTGTCAAAGCTCGTCTCTGTAGGAGGTGCCCCTTAGCTTGGCTATCACTGCTCATGCTAACACTCAGTCGCTGATGGTAAATATTACTGTTGTGTCGGCTGGAGACTTCACCTTTACTGCTCCAGTGTGTTTTCAAATGTCAAAGCTTTCACAAGCTACATATAGGCTGAACATAATTAAGTTTATCTTTCATTACTTGCAGCAAATCACACATTCTGAATTATTTAATATGAGATTATCACCTATGTCATATTCTGTCATTCAAAAAGTTGTGAGTTTATGGAACCTCCTAGGTGCTGAAACTCTTTCACTATATTGGGTGTGTGCTGGACTAGCTTCTTCTCTGCTGCAGGGGCTCAGCGGCTTTTAATCATGTTATCCGGGCGTTTTTACTGGAAGGGCCAGAACTGAACCATTTCCTTTAACTGTTAACTTGAGATCAGTGTATGTTGGCGTGACAAGTGATTCTTGAGGCTACCTAATTTGTGTTTCATGCATGGATCTCAAGTTCTGATTTGCAGTGTGCAGCTAACAATGTTTCTAACATAACTAACTCACCTTTACTGTGCTCAGTCTTCTGTCATTTACTAACCTGTTCAGCCACCATAATAATTATATGTGCAAACTGCTACACTTGGACTATTTTCTCTATTTTGTGTTGGCGGATTACGTGTTGTTCTGAACTGTCTTTTCCTCTTTTCCTCTTTTCCTCCCTCCATATTGCTCAGGAGTCAGGATGAGCTGTTTGTAATGCTGTAAGTGTGCAGGGAGGAGAGTCCAGAGTGGAAAGAGCTTCTGGATTCTATCTCCATCCCAAAACACAATAAATGCATGCAAAAGGCCTGTATTTATCATGTGGGGGTGCTAATCAAAGGCCACTTTAAACCTTGCACTGACTTTCATAATGACTGTGAAGTGATGTGAAGCAGCACTCCTACTGTTGACAGATTCCAGGCCTAAATTGTCTGCTGCCTTTGCTTCACCAGTCAAAGCTCAATCCACCTTCATGCCAACTGCTATTACTTGTGCTTCCGACAGCTTTTTCATTATGCTGATGAAGATGATGTAAATGGTTTTGCATCTTTGACACAGTTTGAGACAGGTGGCAGAATGTGCTTTAATGAAGCCAACTTCAGATTGCACCAAGCTGCAGCTTATTCACCGCCTGCCACCCATTGCATTAGTTACCACAAATGACTCAGTTTTTACTAAAAGTTTTCAGTGATTACTTATTTACTTCCCTATGCGTCATTCTTGGTAACTTATTCAATCTCTCGCTTCACCTTGGACCATATTTTATGTCTTCATTTTCCATCTCTTTTTTTTAATTATCTATCCATCCTGTGGTAACACTTTACTCTTTGTTGCACACCTCCAGTCCGAGCCCTTCCTCCAGCCCTACGTCTACAGACCCAGGAATGGCCCACTCTCTGTCCAACAGCCTGACCTCTTCCCGGGCGGCCGCGGCAGCAGCAGTAGCCAGAGGTGGCAGGGGGCTCTGGCTTTGGTTGGCCATGGTGGTGGTGCTGGCAGGTACACTGTTTGTCTGTAGAACGGGTTTAAAAGGTCTCCATATGGTTTAAAAGTGAGATATACTGTCTGTATGGCTTTAAAGAGACGAGCACTAAAACTAGGACTAGAAGAATAATTTGATTTGGAACATTAAAGCATGTAAACATTTGCTAGTAGCCCAAAATAAAAACATGAACCTGTAAATGAGTACAATATGGGAGATTTAAGATAATTCTTTTCAGTCTTGTAGATGACTAGTGGATAAGTTTCCACTTGAATTTGACAGAAAATGCCCTACTCTATACTGATTTAAGCATATACAAATTCACAGTTTCACATTTAAACAAGGCGTTTAAATACTACGATGACAGAGTAGCATTTCCCAATATTGGTAAATATTTATTGTTCCCCTGCAGGTCTCTTGGCATTGCTGGCCAGTCTGGTGATGCAGCCAGTGGTAGATGCAGCCCCTGTGGGGACCGGAGACTCCTGGATGACCATCCAGCAGCTGCTGTGGCCCTACGCAGGGCTCCGGCACAACGGACAGCCGCCCGTCTAGCCCCTAAGATCAAGGGTGGATGGTGTTACTGCCCATCGGCTCTCTGCAGAAATGATCCGTGCACTGTGGTGATGAAGGAAATACAGTGTACCAGTCCTGAGCAGAGGCTGTTGGGATGTTTACTGGTGCCTGAAGATTCCTAAAACAAGACTCACATTGACAGCACAGGCCAGGCCTCAGGGGATAGCTAACCCTATGGAGGATTTTATGCATCACTTCACGTTTGCTAAATTAGTTAGTCTGTGTGTGTATGTGTGTGTCTTTGTTTTAAGAGAAGAAGCAGTAACAGTGGTTTTCGGTCGGCTGCTCAACAATCCTTTACCACGTGATGATACAGCTGTATCAGTGCTGCCGGCAACTGTCAACTTGGACCCAACACAATCTGTCAAATCAGGCATGCTCAGTCAGCAGAGGTGGCACAACGTTGACCAATCATGTCACAACTTCATCACAATGATGGCAGATGCAGATTCCCATGGACAAACATCGCAGACGATGGCCCCGGTTGTGCCACATGGCTTTTTAAACACATTTCATGCACTTGAGGGAAACAAATACTACCAACCTTTTGCCTCATGGGTTGCAGAGGACATTTTTATCTTTTTTGAGTCTATAAACACTGGTAATAAATCTTCCATTTTAAGTGTTTTTAAATTCCTGAAATCTATTTATGAGTTTGTTAGTTCTGAGTGGAAAGATGTGAATATCTGTTTATTTTTGTTAAGTTATAATTCTACATTGTTACAGTCTTATCACCAAAGGGTTTTTTATTTTTCTGCTGTGGTTGTCACCGTTTTCAACTTCATACACTTTTGTATGTTCCAAAGAAGATGTGTGGGACTTTGCACAAATAAAGTAGCCAATTCTACAATAGAAGATGTGTGTTCTTATGTACATCCAAATGCATATTTCACATTCAGGTATTTGTAATGGCTTTAATCTGTTCATTTCAAAAAAAGTTTCATACAGATTATGAATACATCAGGGGTCTGGTGGAGCAGAGAAGGCTCTGTACCGTGTCGATGAACAGATAACTGGATTCTCTGGTCCTAGCTAGGCCGTCAGCGCTCATGTTGTCCTGGAGCACGTGGATGAAGGTGGAGTGAAAGTCACTGCCGGGATAATGGTCAGGGGAGAAAGCCTTGCTCCGCTCTGTGATTTCCAGCTTCTGACTCCTCTGAGCACCCAGCAGGTAGAGACTCCACGAGCTCTTAGGCACAGGGGCAGGGCTGAGATGCTCACACACCTGGCAGAGGAAATAGAAGAAGTCCAAACAGGAAAAAGAACAGAGGAAGATAATTCAATATTTACACTGGCACTATACAACTTCCCTCTTTCTCATTCTGAAAAGATCATATTTCTGCACTGCAGTTCCTGTAGGTGTAAATGTCAAATCTGCTTATTTTGGGGCACCAAGGTGGAACAGCCTTGACGCTACAGTGACAACCCCTGATTGTAACAGCGTGGAAGTGTTTGGGATGAACATTTGCTTGTGGCTGATGACAGGACATGACATGTTGGTGTACACCCTCCTCAGACTATTCCACATTAAGAGAAAAAAAGGAGTTGAATTCTAAATGAAACTTTATATATACAGTATGTGTAAGTGAGAATACCTGCAAGACCAGATGCTCAGCGCCACATTTAGCGTTCCACTTGCTCCAAGAGAAAGCACAAGCGGAGGCAAACAGGGCCATCTGTTCGTAGGCAGCATGTTCTGTGAGTGGATCCTGAAGAGGAGACAAACCACACAGCATATTTAGAGCATGTTGGAAAATGTTGGACTGTACTGTAGCGATAACGCAAACAAGTTTTGGCACTTACTCATTCTACAGAACAGTCCCTTGCAGCTTTACATAATTTATGGTGAGCAGGTTTTTTTTTTACAGGTAAGTGATGCTGTGGCAGCTTCATATTGAATTATATTCATCTACTGCACTGTAATGATTGGCTGAAGCAAAAGAAGTTTTCCATATTCTTACGTTCCAGACATCTCTAGATCATTTTACACATTTAGTGTGGCTCTATAGATTGGTCGTTCCATTATTTCAGTCCAGATTTAAATACCTTAACTATCAGATGGCCTTGGTGCTGTGTACAGAATTTCATGGTTCCCAGATGATGTACGCTAATGAAATTGTTAACCCCGGGAGTTTTCCTCTAATACCAGTGATGTGGTTGACGTTTGTGGTTCTGAATGAGATTTCAACAACTTTTGATGATCTCTTAACTTTCATCTAACACCATCATCAGGCCAGAACTTTAGCCTGATTTCTCCAGTACTTTGGTTTATGACCAAATTCCTGCAAATGTCATAGCATTCCTGTCAATCACACATTCAGTTTTGGTCTTAATTAGCAAATGTTAACATGCTAATACATTAAAATAAGATGGTTGTTAAACTTCATGTTAACATGCTGATGTTAGCATTCAGCTCAAAGCACTGCTGTGCCTAAGTACAGCCTGACGGGGCTTCTATCGAGCACCAACAATTTATTTTATTATTTTCCTGTCGTGAGTAGCTTAGCCTGTATAAAACACACACTCAAAAGTGGACTGTATGTAGTATGCATGCCCTTTGCTTTGTGCACATACTAAAATCCTGCTTGGAAACAATAGGAAGTATTCATTTGAGCATTTCTCTTTTTCTTTGCCAATAAAACAATAAATCAGCTTAGTATTAGTTGGAAGCACTGTGATGACAGTGTGTTACCAGCATAAACACTGCAATCCTTAAGATAACACTGCTGGGAAGGAAGGGACATGCTGGGACATGTCAACTCCGATCTCCTGTCACTCTTACAATAATATATAGATACATGCTGTCACTATGTTGCAACACTGTGCATTCACATAATTGGCTAACTGAGTAAAGCCAAACCTTCCTGTTCTTCTATTCTTAAAGGCAACACATAAAAGATGCAGACCTTGCCGCAGGCGCTGACGTATTTGTCCGTGTACTCGTTCACAAAGATGTTGATCCCAGCGTTGAGCATGGCTCTCTGCAGGGCGGGGCCACTCATCCACTTCCCTATGAGGTGAGAGAGGCCTCTCTCTTGCTCTGACTGCAACATGCACTGATTACCCTGTCGGTGAAATAAGCACATACACACACTATAACAGTCAGGCTACATCAGTTCGACAGTTCTCTCCGGTCTCTTACCTGGATCGTGACACTGAGCTTTATGAGTGCCCCGTTGACGGTGAAAAGAGCTGAGTCTTGGCCCAATGGTCTGAGCTCCCAGCTCTGGAATGGAAAGTTTGCATATGTTTCCTGCATCAGCACAACAGGCTGGAAGGAGTCCATTTTGAAGGAGATCTTGGCCTCCGCCTCCTCATAAGAGACGTCATTCATGCCGTCCATCCTCCACTGCTTCCCTAGATGAACAACCAACTTCAGTGTCCATGACTTTTTGGTTCCCCCCTTTCTAAATCGATCCACTTTTTTACACCTTTCCATGCTAGAAATGGTAAATGATGTGTTGCTGTCTGCCCTACCTGCAGCATCCCAGCGAGCCACTTGTGGAGCTTCCAGGAAGACAACAGAGTCAGGCAGTGTCACAGTTACACCAACTGGAGGCCAGGTAAGCCCTTCATTGTCGTCTAAGTGAGACTTCTCCATAGGGTAGGGGAACACCTGCAGCCCTTCGTCCAACAGCTGGAAACACGTGGACATAGAGGGTGTTTAGTGAGGTCGACTTTAGCTGCAGGGCCTGGTGTAGCAGCAGCACTGAAACCTTTTTTTTTTTTCTTTACCTGTCTAATTTCCCATCCACGGACCTGGTGGGCTTGTGGTGGGAGGTGAAACACGTCACAGTAGAGGACCCCACCCAGAGGTGTGTACTGCATTAAATCCACCATCTGGACACTGTGGTACATCGCTGTCAGCTGCACTTGAGGAGAAGTTAAGTCACCCTTAGCTAAAGAGATTTAAAAAAGAAGATAGAAAAAAAGATTAATTTGTATGTCTCAACTAAATTTACTTCATTTTTACAACAATTATAAGACAGATTTGAATCTTCGATTGAGAACAAATAACTCAGAGTACGTTGTTGCATGCTATTAGGCCATGTATCAAAAGACCTGTCAATCATTTTGAGTGACATCTGATTTATATCGTGTTGTCTTTTTTCACTTCATTTGGAGTTTCAGGTTGGGCATCTTACCATCGAGTGCCTCCATCTGGGTCTGTACTTGGCTCTCTTGTCCGTCTGACCGTTGACTGGCTGCACTCTGTGAGAAACATCCACAATAAGAATGAAAACATCACATTAAATTCCAGACCAGCAAGTCTTTGTTTCATCCTACCTTCCGCCCTTCAGACCCTTGGATGGACTGCACCTCCTCGTCCACTCTTTGCTGCTGAGTCTCGTTGTCCTCCTTCACCTCCTCCTCTCCTTTAGTCTCCTCCTGCTCATGTATATCTATGTCTGCTAGAACCTCCTCAACGCCTGTTAGAGACCTGGAAGCAAACAGATGAAGAAAGACACTGTAGATTACTTTGTAGTATCTGTTGTGTAAGAGCACTATCAGACAAGTACCTGTGGCTGGGGGTATGTATTCTTAGGTGAGCCATCCTAGCCAGCAGGGACAGGTGGTCGTAATGTGTGTGGAGGATCCGTACAGCGATATCACTCACAGCCAGCTGCTTGGGAAGCTCAAAGCCCAGACCGGCCTCTTCAAAGTTTAAACCTTTAAACCTGAATGGACCACAGACACAGAGTGTTGTTACCTGGGAAGGCCACGTGGCACAAAAGTTTAACATTTAAGCTCACAAAAATTACAGATGCCCTTATGTGGAACGCATAATCGAATTTTTATACTTTGTTATTGCTTTTCAAATGTAAGGAATAAACATTGGATACCCTCTCCATCATAAATCACAGCTGCTAACCTCATTTTAACCTTCAATTTAAACCCGTATAATGTATTTGTAGCCCTTTCTTCCACAGACCTTGGGTTCTTCTTGAGGTTGGCCCAGAGACACAGAGTGATGTTATCATCTTTGACCACAGTCTGCATGTTGCCTGTCTCTGTGTCGATGTTGGCACTGGCCCTCTATGACCAGGGAGACACACCACACAAAAAACAAAACAGGCATGGTTTAAAAAAAAAAAGCCAACCCACTAAGTGTCTTGGACCTTGCAAAATACTTAAAATCATTCATAAACAAGTAGGACTATGATTCTTGTACCTTGAGGATCTCCTCAGTGGTGAGGAGATGCTTCGAGTGGATTAGCTCCTGCAAATTTATAAGAGCCTCCTGGTACTTGTGGCTCTCTTGTGGATCTGTAGCGTCTCTTAGCAGAACTTCCAGCTCCTCAATCAGCTACAAAGGATGACATTTACTGTTATAAAGACTTTGTGGTAAAGTGGTAATCTATAAAGCACTGATTATATTGGAATTTTCTTAAATGGGCTTTTTTGGGGCATAAGGAACCATAGTGATAGTATTAATCTTTAATCAATCATTTGACTTTGGTAGACCACACCATTAACTTTGTTAACTGATCATTAAAACTTTAGTTTGACTCCTCACTGACATCCACATTTCCACATTAAATACACACCTGTAGAGCGAGGTTACACTGCTTGAGCACGACTGTGATCTCGACCTCTGGATCATCTCGCCATAAGCTGATATATGTGTTAATATCCTGCTGTACTGCTGGGTCTGGAGTACTGTCACAGCGCAGGTATCTCTCCCACTGGACACAAACAACATACTGTGTATTAATATCAGCCAGAGAAGATCTGCTAGGGGTGCTGTGAAGGGAAAACTAGAATGCCTGGTGAGTGTGACTTTTTTTGTGTTGAGTATATTATTTGTGGTTATTGAGTCTGGAGAGGGACAGGCAGATAATATTTTGTTATTTTTGTATCCGATTCGTAGTTTTATTTTTGCATTATATTGCCTTGTTTGCTTATGAAAAACTGATGACTGGTAACAATACATGTATCAGACATCCTGTAGTTTCTCCCTCTCACTAAATATCTCCCACAGACAAAAACAGACACACACCTTCTCGATCTCTCCAGCATCAGTCTTCCATTTGATTACTGCAGCATGATTATTCTCCAGCAGGTGGCGGAGTTCGTTCAGCTCATCTTCTCTGCGCTCTCGGTCCTGTCAGCAGAAGATAACCATGAAAACCTGCAGAGCAGTGTGTCCATACTAAAGACAACAAAAAGATGTCTATTTCAGTATTTGCTGCTCTGCTCTTTAGTCAATACATGGTATTATATTCAATGATGGAATGTAACTAAGTACATTTACTCTAGTACTGTACTTAAGTATAATTTTGAGGCACTTGTACTTACTTTCCTTGAGTATTTTTCATTTTCTGTTACTTTGCACTTCCACCCCACTACATTTTGGAGTTAAATATTGTACTTTTTAGTCACTTTTTTTCAACACTTATGTGAGAACTTTAGCTACTAGTTACTTTGCATGCTTAATATCTAATCTGATGATTGAATAAGCAGGAAATTGATCGACCCATAGTATACAATATATAATTCATACTTTACTTTTACTTGTAATTGTTATACTTAAGTATATTTATTGCCAGAAAATTATTTTTAATATCAGATCAAATGTAATCATTTTTAATGTAATTTAAAATCAGATTCTTTCACACAAGCCCTGTTCTTATGGCTGACTTTCACTTTACAAGATATCTTTTCTTTTACTCAAGTATGACTTTTGGGTACTTTTTACAACACTGACTATATTCCATAGGGACATCTCACCTTTAACTCAAGCTCTTCTAGCTGCTTTTCCTTGATCTCTCTTTCCAATTTTTCCTGCTCTTCTTTCTCTGCTTGAAGTCGTGCTTCCTCTATAAAACAAAAGCACAAATACTGTTTATCCTGAAGTTTTCAGAGGCTCGACACAGTTTATTACAGATGACTTTTCATCATTTTCCTGCAGAGTTTCATGCATCATACCAATGCTTCCGACAAGCATCTCATTTTGCCCCAGTGTGTATGAGCAGAGACGGATATATGGATTACCTTCCTCTCGCAGCCTCCTCTCCTCCTCCTCTTGCTGCAGCTTGGCCTTCTGGGCCTTGCTTTGCTTACGTCCCTTCTTGGATGACTTGAAACAAGCAAAACATTATAAATCAGTGTGTAGTTTACTAACTTACTACTTTACTTTAGTGGTTGTGGTTTAGTGGAGAAGTGTGGGTCCACACTGGGACCATACAAGTCTGAATTATTGTTAGCCAACCATACAAGAGACAATGACTGTAGTAGTAGGATGGTGTAATCTACGCCTGTCTGCATATATCTTCAACTACATAACTATGATATCAGATCAACTTTATTAATGTGCTGACTGACTTTTGCTCATACCTTTCCTTTCTTGGGTGGCTATCACTCGCAGGAGAAAACAGAGAGAAGGTTAAATAAAGGTTTAAGGCATTCATTTAAGTGACAGGGTCAGACATTGGTGAGAAAATGAAGAGAAGAAAGAGCACCAAAAGTAAGAACTTCTCCTGCTAACATGAAAGCTACGCAGTTTAGTTAACTGCATTGGCCTGTTGCATTCACTGTCTTGTAAGTTCGTATAAACAGGTTGTCATGAACTATACTTTCTTATTTTGTAACAACTGACTGTAGCTTCATATAGTTTAGTTTATATTATTTCAATATTGCATCATTTAATGCTAAAAAGGGGCAGTTTGTTCAAAATAAAGTAGTAAAACTCACCATGATAAAACGGAAGAGCTCTACAGCGTTAGGTTACTATAGAAACGCTCACGCATGCGCGGTTATCTGTTTTTGTTTACGACACAACGGAACGACTTACGACCGTGTGTACAGCTGGGCTGCCCACTGTTAGGCAAAGGAAGGACAAAGAAAAGGAGACATTTTTCTTCAAGCGCTTCAATAAATCCACTCAACAAAACGACGCGTGTAAATATGAATCTATTGTTTTACATGGTTCTAAATACAGTCTGCAAATGATAAATGCTAACAAACATGCTAGCTGCTCAGTTGCAGCTTGCTAATGCCAGTGGGAACCAACTCTTCTATCTCTTGAACTCTTTTCTTCTTTCTCACACGCCTAATGATGTTTCTGTTATCATCGTAATCCCTGTTAACGAACAACTCCTCTCATTTTCTCGTTTCAGAAGGGGTCAAAGGCCACCTCGTTTGTGACATGGCCAACCCTTTAAAGGGGGAGGTTATCAGGCTTTACAAAACTGTAAGTGAATCAGTCAACGACACACACACACACACACACACAGCAGCTGGGATGCAAATGGTTTTAATGTGTGTCTCGTCCTCCACTAGATGCTGTATCTCGGCCGTGAGTACCCGAAAGGAGCAGCCTATTTCAGAGGGCGTCTCAAGTCAGCGTTCATGAAGAATAAAGACGTGACAGACCCTGAACAGATCAAGAAGCTGGTGGCCCGCGGCGACTTTGTCATCAAGGAACTGGAGGCTCTGTATTTCCTTAGGAAATATCGAGCTATGAAGAAGAGGTATTATGAACCAGAGGAATGACTCATACATACAGCACCAGGATACACTTCTGAAATGATATATACATGGAGTGTGTCAATATTTTATTAACAGTTTTATTCTTGAGATGCAGTCCACACTATTCTGCAGGAATGAAAAACACAACAGTTGCCCTTATAAAAGAAATACATGAATAAAAACTTGCCTCACAAGGGAAATGGAAGATCAGTCTGATAGAAGTGCCAGAGAGTAATGATAATGAAGCTGTTACAGAATGTGCTTTTTTATACACAAGTTGTACCTTAAAAGCCAGTGTTACTACTCTATTTATGTTACTATCTGGGGTTGTTCTGATACCACGATGGAAAAGGTCTCCTATACTGCTTAAACACGGCAACTCGTAACAGCGAGTACATAAGTCTATGCACCGATTCAGTACCACATCATTTATTTATCAGAGACTGGACTGCAGTATGCAGTCAACAGATTTCTACATCCATACAGGGTTAGTAGTATACAGGTGTTAAAAACGTTGGCAATATTTATATATTTTAAACCCACTGGTAATGAATTGGTACTCGCTATAGGCGGATACACAAAGTTCAGAAATCGAAAGGAAAAAATGAGATCAGAACATCATAGGTTGTTCTCCAGTAGTAGAAACCTGGTCTGTGATAAACTGGAGGAGCCTTTGGTATCAGATTGACTGAATCATGTTGTACAATGTATTTCAGTGTATATATTTGTAAATACATGGTCACATTTCTTGATGATGAATGTATAGGACTATGTATCATTGCACTATTCGATAAAAAGCAATGCTTTAAAACTGATGTAAATTATAAAATCACAGCAGTGTTCCTCAACATTTTGACTCTTTTACTGCCATTGCTTGTATGAGATTTTTCTATTAAAATATGTAAATATATTTGTTCTTTTGTGTCAAGAGCTGACACATGAAATTAAAAGCAGATAATTATGTGAAGAGTTTTGTGAGGTCACAGTGACCTTTGAACACCAAAATCATTATCAGTTCATCCTTGAGTCCAAGTGGACACTTGTGCCAGAGGTAATGAAATACCTTCCTCACAGAAGAGTTATGTTCAAAGTAGCATTTATTCTTCTTCAGAGGGAGAACAAGGCCAACACAAGAAACAAAAGAATCTGTTTACCCTAACTTTCTGTCACAAATCAAAATGTAAACAAAAGACAAAGTCCTATCTAGCTCCTAAATCAGTATAAACAGGAGAAAAAGGGTTATCAAAGAAAAAGGCTTCTCCCTCCTACTAGGCTACCACACTGTCTGTCTATTTACAAATGACCAGATTGTACTGCAGCTGAGTTACTCACAACTGGTTTACATATCACAAACAAAAGGACTAGTCAGACTAGACATTGGTCCGGGTTGGAAGTGGAAGACTGGTGGAGAGAGGGATTGCAGTCAGCCGGTGGTTCAAAAAGGGCTCCTCTTTCCCTCTGACCAATACCGAGTCAGCAATCAAGCTGAACAAGCCAATCAGCTGGCCCAACCTGTTCACAATCAGACACACACACACACACACACACACACACACACACACACACACACAAAAATGTAATGAAGCGATCGTTTTCTGGCTTTGGTGGCCTGTAACTGCTGTTTATGACACAGTTTAATTGTGAATGGGTCAAATAACACCTTTTCTGTAGTTGTGGAGGCTGCGATAGCAATGACAGTAAACTAATTATCTATAAGGTAAAACTATACACAGGAATTTCAGTGAGAGATCAAACTGATTTTCAAACTGGACCAGATAATTCAGTAAAATGTCAGCGCTGTATTTCCTAATTGATATTTTATATCTATTTGTAATTACACGTTCAAATGTATTAAGGATAACAACCATCCGTTGTTTTACGTGGAAATTTAGCTTTATAAGTCCATATCAGTGTCACAGAAAGCAGCATTTGTGTTGCCAGCTTTCCTCTCGCCATTTCCTGTCAGATCATGCTTTCCTGCTCTTCTTATGACCTGAAGAGGGAAAAGACAAAGCAGAAGTAAGCCGTTGATATGAGTCTATAGTAATTGGCATTGTTTCCCGCCTGCTATGTACTGAAAAATATAACCCTCTGAGCTGGGAAAACCTGAAAGCAAAAATATGTCTCTTTCTTTAAAAATTCATGGACTGGCTCCTAGTGGCTCTGAGTAGCTTTTGTAAGTCCCAACTAAATATCAGATTAAAGAGGAGTCACAAGAGGAAACGGAATTATCCCACTAAGGAAATCTGCTATAAGCCAATCTGCTTTATCAATTTAAACTCATTTAAACTTGTTGTTTTAGGCTGACTTTAGTTTGTGTACTTCACACTGGGCTGAGACTACAGATAAAAACTAGTGTCTTTGCTAACATATTTGCAGGGATGTTTACTGATATGCACTGTCCCTGAGAAATAAGTTGATTAAACTGAACTTAGCTGCAGCACTTACTTTGTCTTTGATAAATGTGAATAGGTGATACAAAGTTGTGTCTTCTTTCATTAATGTAAGCCTTGATTCCACCCTGGTCCTCAAGCCTCCTGAAATGTACAAAACAGTAGGACAATGAGATCTGATGTATTTTGAGATCTGAAGTGCCGTCAGAATATATTTCTGTACCTGTTAACAGGCTGACTATCAGTCCCACACTGACAGTTGTTACAGTTCCAATGAAACCGATGTAAAGATAAGAAGGAGAGTACCAGTAATCTGCCTGCAGAGGTCTGGTGGCGACAGAAAACAGTACATGTTCAGTCATTGTAGTGTATCAACAGGAGTGCACATTCATTTCCAATTAAATTATATTCTGTTTAATTTGAGCTCTTCAGTAGAGATTGACATAAACAATATGGATTTATTCAGAGTTGAGTTCATAATGGAATATCTGCAATGATTACATTAGAGTAGGTAAAAAAAAATGCAGACTTGAACTATTCTAAGGAATATGAAGGGATTGCTGAAAACATTATACTGGAAGATTGAATCAGTTTTAATTTGCCTCTGTATTTATTAACCCTACACTTACTTCTGTGTGGCTGTGGGGATTGTGATGAAGGTTGGCTGTGTTGGAAGAGCAGTGGAGGTCCAGTTGAGGCTGTCTGTAGTGGTGAAGTTACAACCGTCAATGGTCAGTGACAGAGGTCGGGTCATTGCAGGGGGGGGAGGGTATATCGCAGATCCAATGCTCACACCAACGGACACAAGCAACCCTGACACAAGGCCGGACAAACCTCCCTTTAGAAAGACAGCACATGAAATATCATGAAACTACTCACAGTCAAAAAAATGACAGTGTTTATATTAAATTGATTAACTTTAAAAAAAAAAAAAAAAAAAGGTGGCAAGCAAGCGACTCCTAAATGAACTTGAACTTAGGTTGTTGTTGAACATTCTGGGCTATAGAGAAAAACTTGGTTTGAAACAAAGTTTCCAGGAGCTCTAAGGTGCCAAACAGTTTCTGGTTGCAGCATAAGATGTGTCCACATTTGCTTTCTTTTTCCTTTTATAGGGGTGCATGCAGCGAAGTGCAGGTTGTTGTATCTGGTCAGATTATTCTTTTTAAGAGATAAAGCTTCAGGGTCTCAGAAACTGTAAGAGCTGTAGTTACCACCTATCTGATAAACTGTCATCATCAGCCCCCACCCAGACCTCAGCTACATGCTGGAAACAAGAACATGCATGGTGCACCAGAGGCCTGCTACATCCTCTTTTCTGACTCCGAAAAGCCAGGAATCTCGCTTGCTCTCTGAAACCATACATTATGCTTGGACCCTGTCTGTTGCCATTTGCGGTTATATTTCTTTTTAATACCATTGTTCCGTTTCAAAAGAAGAAATAAGCAGCAAATGGTAAAAGTGAAGAAAGACAAACAAAGTGTTTGACTTCCTATTTTCTGAATTAATGCCTTTATTTAATATTATCATGAGTTAAATAAACTGGAAGAAGTCAAAGCCATAGTTAAAAGAGGACAGACTTACTTTGGAATTGGCAAATGGACAGAGGACGCCCAATGTGACAACGCCAATTAAAGGACCTCCAAAGGCACTCGAAATGATGGAACCTGCCTGTTTAAGGAGACACACATCTACAGTTTTGCCTCATGACCACAAAAAGACAGTCTTTTGAAGAAATTGGTTGGTTGTTGAGTTATACTGTATATGAGAACGTTTTCAAACTAACAAAACATAGATGGTTCCCATTTACATTTATCCATCCAGAAGTTATCATGCTTGTATATTAAAAGATCTACTATACCTGCATCATCCCTCCCAAGACTGAGGCCAGTCCAGCCATGCTAATGCAAAGAAGGCCGTAGAAGAAACCTGCAACCAAATCATGTCAGAGACTGACATTTTAATTCTGGACAATTTAGCTACCAGAATTATAGCCTCAGTCACAGAGTAGCACTTATCAGGTAAGCCATTTTGCTGATGTACAGGTTAACCTTCAGACAAGGACATCCACTTACTCAGTCCTTTGGACATCCAGAACAGGTGTTTCTCAGACACGTTAGTGTACGGTTTGATCAGGTCCTCTATTGTCACTGCAGCCAGTGCATTGATGCTGGAAGACACTGTGCTGGGGTGAAATGACAACAAAATTACAAAAACAGGCAGAACCATCATATTTTAAGTTTTTAACAGCCAGTGTCACTTTGAGTACTGGACATGATGAGTTGATATCAGGTGCCCATCAAATCAGTTAACTGAAGAGGGCTGTGTGTAAACATTTTTGCAACTATAAAATACAAACCTTAGCGAGCCGCTACATACTGCAGCAAAAAATAGTCCAGGAAGGCCAGGATAGCCTGTCATGATGTCCATCACCAAATAGGGCATCAGCTGTAGAGAAGGGATCACAGGGACTAACATACATGATAAGGAAAACATAAAAGAAATGGTGACACCCAAAGCACATACATTGTTGTCTACTTTCTTTCTTCAAGTATACAGATAGGTACACAGCGCGTGTGTCTGTTGTGTTAAGACTCTTGACAACCATAACTCAGCTACGCTGTGCATCTCCCAGACATACCTGATCAGGAGCAGAAATCAGTCCAGCCGTCCATGGGTCACAGTTCTTATAGACTGAATAAAGGCACAACCCTGCAAACACTGAACCCGCCAGGAAGGTGCACAGACCTAACATGTAGATGTACAGAGCTCTGGACCAAGAAAGAAACAGACACACTCAATACAACCAAATTTAAAATACATGGATACAAACATTTACAGCCCAAGAAAATTATAAAATCATTCAGCACTCTCAGTATCTGTGTCAACGTTGATGCAGTGAATATGGGGCTGGATGCTTAAAACGTTTGATAGGGTCCATGGGTCTATATGTTATTGGTAATGCAATGAATACATTAATGTGAAAATGAAAAATAAACACTTTCCCTGTGATCACCGTGAGGTTGATATTCTAGATTATTCATAGCAACTGTGATGTGTTAATAGGCTATCAATTTTCCCTGTTGATGGGTGATGGGCCCTAAAATGAATTGATGTAAATACTGATTAATCCTGATAGTCAGAAATGAGAATAAATCTGCTACTTCCTCTGACCAAAATAAAGTTAAACATTATCTATTTAAATATTCTTTAAGGTACACCTGTGCACCTGACAAACATCAAGTCACTACTAGAGGGAATCTCTTTATTCTGAGAAGCCACTACCAGCAGATATTGAAATTTCCAAATTTGGCAACAGCCAAGTATAAAAAAGTGAATTCATGCTGAGCTCCTTTTTAAAGAGACATACTCCACTTACTCCAACCAATCCCTCTTGAAATGTTGAGTTTCAAAGAAAAATTCCATGAAATACCAAATAAAATCAGCCAAATGTGACTCACACTCTGGCATGAGTCATGCTCTTGCAGCAGACGAATCTCTGAACCATGGTTTGGTTGGTCCCACTGACAGAAATCCAGGTAAATGTTGCTCCGATGGTAATAGTCCAAAAAGTGTGTCTCCTCAGAGGGTTTATGTCAAAGCTGGTGTAACAAAATGAAAGGACAGTTTCCTATTCAGTAAAACAACCCTGAAATTAAAGTCCCGTTTTTATGGTCAGAAAATCACAGCCATGCCAGTACAAAAAAATAACATCTATTGCTCAAATATGAGATGCAAGATTTGAATGAAACTGATTATTCTCTCTCTCTCTGGCACTGGGAAAAGCTCCAGCAACTATATCATTTTGATCCTTTAACATACTCACTCCAGAAAGTTGAGTCTTCCTCCTTGTTGTGAATCTGAAATGATGGTGGAAACTCCTCCTTGTAAGATCACAGCCTGGGTGATGACAGCCAGGTAACCTGCAAGCATTACTCCAAGCTAGAAGATAAAATACAAGGCTTTTGGTTTGGTTTTGGTCCAGATTTTGGATCTGGTTATACCAGATTGCTGCATTTAACTATTTTACATGGGTTATGTTTAATTGATTCTGTATTATTCAGAAATATAGCTATGAGTTGGATGAAATTTTACTAATTTTTAATGTATTTTCTTTTTTTGTGGGTGGTTACGCTGCTGTGTATGAAACACTGGTGTACAGTATATTCAGTGTAAGTGGCACAAGCCATACCACCATCTCCTTGTGTAGTTTTATTAACTAGAAGCTTACCTGAAACACATCAGTCCACACCACTGCCTTCAGTCCACCCTGTAACAATGCAGACCACAAACAGATGTTGCCATGATATCTCAATTCAAATCCAGGTATCCCAAGCAAACATCAAGCACGTGAACCAATCAGGAGTGCTCTCTGCCTGAGAGAGATGTTTAGGCTTACAGCTGAGGATGTGGAGGTGGGAAGCCAGGGTCTATTTTAATGTGTTTTCTGTTTTTCTGTGCCCACGGTGCACACCAACTTCCCTCTGTGGATAATAAAAGCCAATCAACAGAAACAGTCAAATACTGGTATTTGTATTTGCTTTCAAAGGCCAGTATTGTGCATCATAAAATGTAGTGAACCAGTGGCTCAAAGCAGAGATTGATAAGCCTGTTGTCATTTGATTTTGTACCTAACTGTACATTGTAAAACTTATATAAGCTGTTTTATGTCTGTTTTTATTTACTAACCAATGTGCAGTAAAGAGTACACACAAGGCCTGTTGAAATAATTCCACCCCACAGATCCAGATCAATAACTGGAAAGAGAGAGAGAGCAGGTCATTTGATGTGAATTGTGAACCTGACTGACCTCTGTGGACAGAAAACAACTTACTTTGGCTGAAAGCAAGAGCTGGGCCATAAATGACGATTCCACTGAAGAGGGTCTGCGACAGACATAGAGAAATTATACAGTCATAAACGACCCTCAGGTGTCAGATTTGCTGTTTTGCCCTCAGAGGTCAAAATGCTGTCATTATGTGTCGATCTCTTTCTTACTCACTATGTGAAGAATGCAGAGCACAGTTCCCAGAAGACGGGTTGCTTTGTTGAATCGCAGCTCCAGATACTTGACAGAGACATAACATGTATAGAAAGACATTGTAGAGGGTCAATTTTACTTGTCACTATATGTAATGAACCCCATTAATTTATATTCCATTTAGACAGGCACGTTGTGTGACGTCATCAAGAATCAAAACCACTGATCATTATGACATTTAATCAGGTGAAACACTAATCGGAGAACACCATTCCACTGCTTTCAGTAAAGATTATGCCGGTGCTGTTTGGTTCAATGTGAAAAAATAAACGTAGTGTAAAGGCAAGCCTTCATTGCGCTATTGCGTAATCTCTTTCTGAAAAGGGCCAATCGGTTAAAAATTTCAAAGGTTCATTAAATAGTCTTTTTACAACATCAGGGTTGTAAAATGACATGTGAGTTTTATGGTGGAGTGCAGAGGGTGAATTGAGTCTCACAGCCTTGGGAAAGAATTTGCTCCGTAGTCTGGTGGTATGGCAGTGGATACTCCTGTATCTTTTGCCATGTGAGATGTGCAGAAATCTCAGCGATGCTCAGTGGTTTGGTACCAATGCAGTTCTGGGTGGTTTTAATCAACCACTTAGCCTTCCTGTCCTGGGCCGTGCACGGACCAGTTTGTGTTGTTTCCAGTCAGGATGCCAGGATATTGCTCCTTTGTAAAAGTTGACACGAATTTGGCTAAAAAAATTTAGCCTTCTTAAGTTTACTTGGGATGTAGAGACTTTTCTCTGCTTTTTTATTTAATTATATATGTCTTCATTAACTTCTTTTACCAGGGTTGTGATGTGCAATGACCATATGGGTTCTCTGTAATGTTGATTCCCAGGAACCTCAAGCTGTTCACCTGCTCCACCTCAGCTCCACTAATGTACATAGACATGGGTGTGAGTCTGATATCCACTTGCAGAGCGTTGTAAGTGTGTAAGTTTTCAAAACAGCTTCATAGGTGAGATTGTATAGCATGCAATGCTGAAATCAACAAACAGCTTTCTGATGTTGCTGTTCTTATTCTTAAGATGTGCGAAGACTGAGTGGAGGGCAGTGGATGTGGCATCCTCTTCGGATCTGTTGGTTGTGAATGCATGAGGGTCCAGGCTGGCAGGGATGTTGTCTTTGATGTGTTTGAGGACCAGTTTCTCAAAGCACTTCATCAGGATGGGGGTGAGAACCAAAGGACAGTAATCGTTACGACTGGACATAAGAGACCTTTTAGGCACAGGAACAATGGTGGCTGTCTTGAAGCAGCAGGGAACAGTCTCCCGTGAGAGTGAGATGTTAAGAATGTCAGTTATCAATCAGCTAGCTCATGGGACGTGTCTTTAGTACACAGCCAGGTAAATTATCAGGATCAGCAGCCTGTTGGGATCCACAGATCACAAGTCGTTCATTGTGGATTTCAAAATGGACACTGAACTGAACTCAGTTCCAACACACCTAGGTGCAAAGACTACCAAGAGACCCGGAGTTACTATTAGTCAAGGTGACAGACCTGACCATGCAGTCAAAACTCCAGCTCCTTCCTTTGGTCTCTCTCTTCACTCTTCAGAACTCTTCTCCAGCTCTGCCCCCACTGGGCTGCCCCCCAGTTCTGTTCTCCTCCTGCACTGAGGTGAGCCGAGCCACGTCCGTGATGGACCTGCTCTGGAGTGAGGCCAAGCTGCGGCTCCGACTGCGTGGTTAAGGAGATCAAAGCGAGCATAAAATATGTTAAGCTTATCCGGCAATGTGGCCACACAAATGATTCAAAGTTCCTGCATTTGTAGCCTTATTTTGAATCATCTGCCACATATCTTTGGTGCTGTTGGTGTTGAGTTCCCTCTCCAGTCTCTGCTGATGTCTCCTTTTTCCTCCTTCATACCAGCACTTGTGATGCAAGTTAAGATTTTTTGATCAGGGCCACTTCAGCCTCGGGGACTTAATCTTTGATCCACGTCAGTTTCACTGGTATTCAGTATGTAGACAAACTACACTATAAAATGCACAATAAGATTACAACAGACTAGCTTATCAGAGAAACACTCATCTGAGAACAAAACCTCATAAATCTCTTTTACCTCATAAACGCTGGTGATGCCCAGCCTGTAGTAGATTGGGAGGAAGACCTCCGATACAACCACAGTTGACAATACATAGGAAACACAAAGGAAGGCAAAGATGGCTCCATAGCGGTACACCTACAAAGCAAGTGTATTTTCAATTAGTGAAGTTGTCTATGAAATGGTCGAAAACAAAATAATGAAACAGTGAGTAAAATGTAGCAATGGACTTTCATTTTACTTTAAATAATAACAATGTAAAGTTATATAAAGCGTCTTTAGGGGTGTTATTTTATGTTTTCCGATAACTAAATATTTCTGATAAATATGTTCAGTTGGTGTCCTAAAAGCACAACAGCAAACATCTAAAGAAAAAAGCCTGTAAACCGCAGTGTTATTTCAGTTCGTCAGTGGGATTTAATGTATATACATCTGTGAGTTTTGGTAGATCACTGTACATTAAAGAAAACATAACTAAAAGAAATTCACCGAACGAATGTTAATGTGCAAAGAAACACCTCAATCAACAAGGTACGTGCAGTGAAAACAACTTACTTGTTAGAAAAATATTTTTTTGTGTTTTTGTTTGTGTATTTCTGCATTTGAACATTAATCTAAAACATTGTGTCAACTTTACCTCAGCTGGGTTCGACAGCACTGTGGTGGATGACATGAAGTTGGCAGTCATGGACATGGAGACGGGAAATGCAGTCAATCTTCGGCTCGCTGTCAGGAAATCTCTGGAGTTTTGTTGGCCCCTGTTGGCCCAGGCAAAATAGAAACCGATGGCAACAGATACCACCAGCATGAGAGCAAACACCACATAGTCTGCAATCACAAAGGAGCCAGCTACCAGAGAATCCCCTGACATTTCTGTCTGTTGGACCAACAATGGAAATAATGGAAGTATTCAGTTATTCAAACTGTTAAGTTTGCAGCTTTGAACGGAAATCCTATCTGAACTCCTAGTATGACACTGAAGTGCAGGAAAACTCCAGGTGTGAATGACAACTCCTCCGTCAGTTGGCATGATTTCAATTTTATACACCAGCATTCAATATTCAACAAGAAGAGTTAATATATTACCAATTCTCAAGGGGAGGTTCGGATCTGTGTTGACAGAAGAGTTCTTTGATTGACACTGACTTAACTGACCATAGAAAAAGAAATAACTGAATCCAAAATTATTGGAATGCTCCTTTTTGTTAAGTCCAGCTCAACGTCACAGAAAGCGGGATTAGTGCTGCCAAACATCTCTCTGTCCCTTGTCACCTCATGAGCTGTTATTAGTCTGTAGCATTTGATGTTGTCTCACTTTTATTATCTCTTACAGTAGAACAGCCAGCTTCTATTACACAATAATGCAACAACTTTTTATCTTGTTCAGTTTTACTGGCACCATACAATACACAATATGATTACTGTACAACGGCTTGCCAGAGAAAAGTGCTTTATTTGTAAATCAATGGTCCCTGAACACAGACAGGGTGCTGTTCCAGCCAATCAGGGGGAGCGAAAAAAAGTCAGGGAACAAAACTGTCATCCCAAACTGAGCATTATTTATTTATATTTATAAATTCAGAGCATTCATGATAATTACTCAAAATCAGCAGAGAGAGGTGCGTAGCAACAGTTGATTGACGTTTATGTTTCTTTTTATAAATCATATTTAAAATGCCTGCAAAATAGGCAAGTGATTTTTGAGTAACTTCAGTCAGAAATAAAAATAGACAACATAAAATATTACACAAAATGTATTTGATAGTGACAAAGGATCCCATCAAACTGGTAGGTCCCAGTCTGGGAGGTCCTGGATCCTTTTCCGGCAGGATCTTTGCACAAATTAAGTCCTGCCAGAGAAACACTCGTCTGAGAACAAAACCACATTTACCTCACAAGTGCTAGTGATGCCCGGCCTGTAGTAGACCGGGAGAAAGACCTCAGATACAACCTCAGTTGACAATACATAGGCAACACTGAAGAATGCAAAGATGGGTCCATAGCAGTACACCTACAAAGCAGAGATATGTTTAATTAGTTAAGTTCTCAATGAAATTGTCAAGAACAAAGCAATCAAGCAGTGAGTAATAATAAAGAAGGGATTCTTTCAGCTGCAGCCACATCCAGGCTGATGGAAGTTTGTTGCAGTGCAGGATGATAAAGCCTATAAAGGGTACAATACAGAACTATTACAGTAACAACCTTTAATTGCCTTTAATTTTCCTTAAATGTTAAAATTTCAAAGTTATATACAGTGTATTTGAGGGTGTTATTTTATGTTGCTGTAAAATTAAATATTTTTGATAAATATGTTCAGTTGGTTCAAGCCAAAAGTAAAAAGACAGACTGTTTTCATTCTGCTTTTAATACAATTCTAATTTAACAAATGCAAATTTGGAGCTAAAGGCTATAACAAAAGACAAAAGACTCATGTACGATAAGTGCTATAACTGCTTTAATGAGCATTTTGTTTTGTCTGGTTCCTTATTTGAATTAACACCCAGATCTGAAACAGCCAAATTAACAGAGAGCTAACTGCTAACAGTTCAATCTTACTCCACTTAATGTAATATAAGTCCATAGAGCCTTAAAGCAACTGGATCCTAAAAAATCTGTAGCTCCTGACAATGGATCCAACAATTAAAATCCTTATTTTTTCAAGTTAACAGTTGACTTTATAGCAGAATTAACTTATATTTTTAATCTCACCTTGTCCAAAAATGAGAACCAGGGGTTCCCACAGTTACTAATAACTCCAAGCCGATCTCCAAATTAAGTCACTGCAAAATTAGTTAGTGAACAACTTAAAGATTTTCTGGAAAAAAATGGTATTCTGTCACAACATCAGTCAGAAAACAACACAGTACAATAACTGCTCCTATTAAATTGGTGAATAACATTATTATTACAGATTAAAGCCATAAGCACTTACAGAGCTTCATATATATATACATATATACACACACACATACAGTACACACTAGGTAATAATTATCAAGAAAGTTACAATGTTCCCACCGTTAAAAAGCTGAGTAGATGCATTGAACAAATCAATGATTGGCTGTGTCAGAGTTTTCTTCAGTTAAACAAAGATAAGACTGAAATAATTGTTTTTGGAGCCAAGAAGAATGAGAAACAGTTTCTGCTCAGCTCCAGTCTGTAATGTTGAAAACTACAAACCAAGCCAGAAACCTCGGTGTAATTATGGACTCAGACCTGAATTTCAGCTGCCACACTAAGACAATTACAAAGTCAGCCTACTGTCACCTTGAGAATATATCCAGGATAAAAGGACTTATGTCTCGGCAGGATTTGCATTTATCTTCAGCAGACTCGACTACTTTAATGGTGTCTTTACAGGACTCTCTAAAAAATCCATCAGACAGCTGCAGCTGATTCAGAACGCTGCTGCTCGAGTCCTAACAAGAACCAAAAAAGTAGATCTCATCACTTCAGTTCTCAGATCTTTACACTGGCTTCCTGTCTGTCAAAGAATACATTTAAAAATCCTGTTGTTGGTTTGTAAAGCACTGAATGGTTTCAGGCCAAAATACATTTCTGATCTGCTGCTACGTTATGAACCATTCAGACCTCTGAGGTCGTCAGGTACAGGTCTGCTTTCAGTCCCTAGAGTCAAAACTAAACATGAAGACCGTTTTCGGGAACACAAATAAGTAAAAATTCTCTAGTTTGGAGCCAGACATTGCTTCACCTATGTCTCAGAAAAAGCAGCACATGAAGTTTTTTATTGGTTAGGTTAACCTTGGTCTGAAAAATATTGAGAAACACTGGTTCAGATCAACCTGACCTGCATGCCTTTGAGACTGTGGGAGGAGACATACACTGACACAAAGACACGTGCACACGCCACGAAAAAAAAAGGGTTAGGGTTAGGGTTAGTTAGCCTCAGTTGGAAGGTGGACTTCAACCTGTGATATTTTACGTTGTAACAAATTATAGGGTATGTCATTTAAGGTTATGTCATTTTGTCTGTAATTCAACTCTTTCATTAACACTGACTTGTATTAGACCATAAAAACAAAATTAATTTTATCCAAAATGTATATTTCATGCTTTCTTGTTTTTCATGTTGGAATGTTCCTTTTTGTTAAGTCCAGCTCAACGTCACAGAAACCTGGATTAGTGCTGTCAAACCTCTCTCTGTCCCTTGTGAGGTCAAGCTTTCCTGTCCGCATCATGACCTGTAAAGGGAGGAGCAAAAAGTAGAATGTCAACAGTTGTTACAAATCCATAGCATTTGATGTTGTTTCACTGCTGCAGCACTTACTGTGTCTTTGAAAAACTTGACAAGATGATAAAGAGTTGTGTCTTCTTTTGTTAATGTAAGCCTTGATTCCACCTTCACCTTCCAGCCACCTGAAATATTCATGAAGAACACAAAAGAGCACATCAACAACATTGAAGCTCAATACAAAACAGTAGGAAAGTTAGATTTTATTTAAATAACTAAGGTACATTTTTAAGACAAATATATATATGAAATGTACCTGTTAACAGGCTGGCTAATAACCCCACACTGATAGTTATTATGGTTCCAACAGGACTGAAGTAAAGGTAGGACAGTGAGTACAAGTTATCTGCCAGCAAAGGCCTGGAGGTGGGAGAAAATAGTGCACAAGGGGTGAAATTTTGCACAAACAGACAAAACTCTGACATCAACATATTTAAATGTCTCCTTATGAATGTTCTGATTTAGATAAAGAAGACAGGTTTATTCAGGGTTAGGTAGTAAAATTATATTTTTAATAGTAGGGCATTTAGTAAATATGAGCTGTGTAAGGAAGAAGGGTCCAAGAAAAAGTCTCTATCATATTTTTGTAATGTCTTGCTACATTGATGCAGCTTTTTTGTGTTTTTATCCTAACATGCAACATCTCACTGACTTGATATTGCATAGGTAGGCATTACCCTTATGCTGCCTTCATGTGCTATGGTACAGATGGTATTTTCCACTTGTGATCTGGTATTTACCAGTGCGTTGTGTTCATGTGTTTTTGTTGTTGTACAGAGAAAATAAAGATGGTGGACACACAGATTCAGGCTTGTTAGCATCTGCTCTGGGGAGGTAAAACCAAACCATAATGGTATTTTAAAAACTGACACCGAGTGTTAACGCATCATATTACAATTGTCAATGGAGCAACACTTTATAGGCTACAAAAACTATCCACTAACAGTAGCAAAACACGTTTAGTAGTGTACATTGCTTACCATTCACGAATCTTCCGTTGCTCGCTGCCATGTTGAAAAGGTGAAAGGTTATCTCATCTCGGCAACTCGGGCATCAAAAAATTCTACGAGTTGCCCAGTGGAAAATACCACATGAGAGGGTGTTCATGTGCACTTTTCATGTCGTCTTTTGGTATTTACCATAAATACCATAGCACATGAAGGCACCATAAGTCCTTACTAAACAAGCTAAATAATATTAAACCAATAGTAAATCACAACCAGTTGCACACTTACTTGCCATCAATTCTGTGAACTGCGGCTGTGGTGATGAAGGTTGGCTGTGTTGGCAGAACAGTGGAGGTCCAGTTGAGGCTGTCTGTAGTTGTGAAGTTACAGCCTTCAGTGGTCAGTGAAAGAGGTCGGGTCATTGCAGGGGTTGGAGGGTATATCTGAGCTCCAATGCCCAGCCACAGAGACACAACCAGCCCTGACACAAGGCCTGATAACACTCCCTAGAAGACATTATGAAATTGTTAAAATGTCTTTTTTTCAGAGGAGCACATATAAATGGTATATAGACGTTTTTAAGGGGTCGTAATTGAGAAACTGTAAACAATAGTCAGCATTTAAAAATGCTTAAAGGATAATAATTTGGGCTGCAAATCTTTATCAGGAGTGAAATCTATTTACAAGCTAGACTTACGTCCTTTTCAATGTTAGCATGGATTACTGGAGTCACAATAACAACAAAAAAAAACTGGAGTTGGACAGGCTTACTTTGGAGTTGGCAAATGGACAGAGGATACCCAATGTAAACAGGCCAAGTAAAGGACCTCCAATGATGCCAAATATACTGATCGCTGCCTGTATACAGAAGCACATATCACTTGAATTGCAGGGTTAATTCCTATATAAATCATGACCTAAAGCATACAAAACTAAGTATAGTTAACAATTATACACAGCCTTTTTTCTCTTTGTTTCACCTATCGAACTCGTGTACTAACAGATCCACTCTACCTGCAAGATCCCTCCCATGAGCGAAGCCAGTCCAGCCATTCCAACACATAAAACCCCATATACGAGACCTGCAAACAACATTGGGGAAGATTTTGAGATTGACAGTTGAGACTGTCACAGCCATGCCACCAGTTACTTCCCTTGTGTTTTCCTGTTTCCTCTCTTTCCTCTTTCTTTCTGGCACTACTCAGCTCCCTCCTGACTACAGCTTATTGGCCACACCTGCCCAGCCTGCACATCTTCCTTCTGTTAACACATCAACTCACTGTATTATTGTTTCAGTCACTGTTGTGGTTGATGCATCTCTACTGTTCCTAGTTTATAGTTTGCCAATAGCTCTTTTCCTTGTGCTCCAGGATCTTGTCTGGTTGTCTGCTTGTTTGCCACCTCACCAACTTACTGCCTATCTGCCAACTCCAGCCTGCTCACATCATAGAGAGGCAAAGTCTCACCACTTCACCACCGCAGTAGTCAAATGGCAGAGACAAAAACTTTTTTGATCCCGTTTGAATCGTGCCATGAAATACACATATGATGTTTGTCGTTTTATGTAAAAACCGCTCAGTGAACTACATTGTTTCACTCAACATACGTCACAAACACCAACTTGACTGTCACCATATGTGTAAGTCATGGCACGATTCAAACGGATAAAAAGTCATGTCATGCCACTCACTTCCATATATATTTTTTCTAAATTAAAAGGTCCAACTGTGGCCCAACGGAAGAGGTGAGACTATGCTGCTCTATACCACCACATTCATCCACCCTGCCCAACTGGTCCTCCCATTACTCATTGCCCTCCTGACCTCTGCCTCAGCCAGCTATCTCCCCTCCAATTTCACCTTTGTTTCCCCACTATCATTTAAATAAATCTCCTTTATTTAAAACCCTTAAAATCTGTGACTGCATTTGCGCTCTCATTGCAAAACTGTTACACTAATCCTAAAGGGGGATTAGCGTTCAACAAACAACTCATTTGGCTGAAATACTGTGAGCACAAACTCACTCAGTCCTTTTGAGGTCCAGGACAGGTGTTTCTCAGACATGTTTGTGTACGGTTTGATCAGGTCCTCTACTGTCACTGCTGCCAGTGCATTGATGCTGGAAGACACTGTGCTGGGGTTGAAATGACAAAACCATGCACAATTTAGACAAAGAAGGACCATCATACAAATACCTTTTTTCCTGTCAATCACACTTTGAAGTAATGAACATAAAACAATATTACAGAAAATAAACATATAACAGACCTAATATAAACTATAAATATAGACACGATACATACAATCTGCTACAAACTAGAAAACAATACACATTTAATTTTACAATTATTAACATTCTTTCATGTGTGAATTGGATCTGTTGAGTGAAATAACGATGATGTATTAACCTTAGAGATCCACTATATGCAGCTGCAACAAACAGTCCTGGAAGGCCTGGATAGTCTCTCAAGATGTCCATCACCAAATATGGCATCAACTACCAAAGAAGGGTGACATTGGATTAATATATATGATCAGGAGGGTTGGTGTCGCACAATACATACATACATACATAAATTCATACCTACACTTAGAAACCATCTATACATGCATATATGCAAACCTGGCTTAGGTGTTAAAAAGGAGTCATTGGTTTGATGCTGACTGGTGACAGAAAATGGTTTTACAGTCAAGCTTTCAGTTGGACCATCTTGGTATCTTACAAACAAGCACACAAAAAGGCTGACAATATTTATATTTTTAACCCCAGCACAGTCTAATTTTTTCTCATGTGTACACCTGTATGTGTGTTTTGTCAAGACATTGATGTCCAAAACTCCGAGCCATGCCATGCCATGCCTTTCTGCATTGTACCTGATCAGGAGCAGAAACTAGTCCAGCAGTCCATGGGTCACAGTCCTTATAGACTGAGAAGAGGCACATTCCTGCAAACACTGAGCACAGCAAGATGGACAAGAGGCCCAACAGGTTGATGTAAAGAGATCTGGAAAACAGAAGAAACGTACAGAGTTGTAAAGCACATGGATGAAAACATCGAAAACATTGTAAAATTGTTAAAAGTGACATGGATTAGAAACACACATGAATGAATGCATGTATGCATATCTCAAAAAATATAACTGCCAAAATCATATATTTAACTTAAATATGCATGTTCACCAGTATGGTGCTAAATCTAGTACTTCCAAGATAAATGTGCACATTCCCAGCTAAGACACAGTACAGCCATACTAAGGTGACTGGGAGCAATTATTTCTCTTTGTCTATTACAGTACACTCATTTCTGAATTTCTTTCTCAAATGAGACAATATTGTCAAGATTTGTATCACATAATGTCTCAGGACTCACAGTCTGGCATGAGTGATGGTCTTGCAGGAGATGTATCTCTGAACCTGGGCCTGGTTGATCCCATAGATACTGACCCAGACAAAAGTCCCTCCGATCGATATGGTCCAAAATGTGTGTCTCCTCAGTGGGTTTGTGTCAAAGCTAGTGAAACAGAAAAATTGGGTAGTTTTTGAATTTCAGTAAAAACCTGAAAGTAAAAGTTTTTTAAGTGCTGCCAGAAATGATTCACTAGTGCCTAGTTCAGGGGCTTGTTCCTCCGACAAACACTATTCTCAAAGAACCTGAAGGCAAGGCCGAGAGGCTCACAAAGACCAAAATGAATGGTGCATTCAGGGGCCCTTGTCAGCTTGTACCATAATATTTTGGCTGTATTAAACTTGGATTCAGATTTTGAGCACGATTGAGAGGGTCACACAGAAAATGGCCTGAATGTTTCAGCTTCATAAACACAGAAGATTCTTTCTGATAGTTGGAAGAATGGTACTTTACCCCTAGAAAATATTGTGTACTACTACTACTTATGGTTTATCAACATGTTCAAGATCTGGTCTCGTGCGGGCCCAGTACATGCCTGTTGTAGCAGCTATGTAAAAATTATTAGTACAAAAATGTGCTGCACCTGTACCTCGGACACATACTTACTCCCAAAAGTTGAGTCTCCCTCCCTCTTGTGAATCTGAAATGATGGGGAGGACTCCATCTTTTAAGACCACAGACCTAATGATGACGGACAGGAATCCTGCGAGCATGACACCAAGCTGGAGGGGAAATTGTTTTTATAATTTTAGGTTGCCGACCAAATCTTTCCCGTTTATTGTCTTAGTCATGGTTCCTATTGACCATTTTGATGCACTTAAACTACTATACTTAGATAACATTTAAGTATAATTCATTATTCCAAAACATGAGCCAAAATGTTAGTGTTTTTATTGAAATGTGGTTAATATGTAATGACGTTTCCATTTTTTGTATTGCAGGTTGTTGCTGCGGTGGCCTACACACTGATGACCAGTATTGTCACTGGCAACCACAAAAAGGTGACACATGCACAGTAATTCCTGACCGGACCAGTCAGTTCAACTTTAAATTCCCTCACAAATCAAGCAAACTAGTGAAAGTTGTACCAACCTGAAACACATCTGTCCACACTACCGCCTTCAAACCACCCTGTAACAATGTAGACCACAAACAAACGTTGCTTTTACTGTACGATAAAATCCAGTAATTCAAAGAACACAAATAATGGGGAAAACACTCAGTGACGTCAGTTAACAAATGATTACATTTCAAGAACCCAGTGAAGCCCACTGTGTTACGTACCATTGTGCAGTAAAAGGTACAGACCACGCCTGTGGAAATAACTGCACCCCACAGATCCATACCAGTTACTGCAGAGAGAAGGAGGGTTTCAGACCTACTCCACTGAGCACAAGCAGCTTTAAGTGCCTCCTTACAGGATTGATTTTAACTAGTATGTACTGAAAATACCTTGGTTTAAAGCTAGAGCTGGGGCATAAATGACGATTCCAGTGTAGAGGATCTGTGACAGACAGAGAGAAACACAGACATAAATGACCCTCAGGTGTCGGGTTTGCTCTTTTGCCCTCAGAGGTCAAAGCCCTGTCATTATGTGTTGACCTGCTTCTTACTCACTGTCTGAACAATGAAGAGCCCAGTTCCCAGCAGACGTGTTGTTCTGTTGAACCGCAGCTCCAGATACTTGTTAGAGACATGACACATTGACATGACATGACGTTATCACAAGTTGGCCTAACTTAACACAAAGGCAATCACTCATTTACCCCCTCCCTCACTTTGGATCCTTAAGGAGTAGTGCGTAAAAAAAACCAATATACATTAAACCAAAGAAGGCTGGTATACTATATGTAACATATAGCATCAACTGGACGAGTGGAAAGAATTTTGGAAGAATTTTGTTGGAAACAGTCAGATTTTTCATTACTCCCAAGACTAAGAGTAAATTCTCTTATACTCAACAGACAGCTGAGGAAAAGCTGATATTGAGTCGTGAAATACCAAAGACATTTGAGGTGTTGTATTTTGGTAACTTGACAAGGGATAATGTTCAGTATGAAGACCGATGTCCGATGTCCGATGTCCGAGACACTAACTCAACACTGTTAAGAGATATTTGAAATGGAAAGACTCGCACACGTATTGAGAATACACACAGTCTGAATTTAGCTAGAAATGGGGCAAATGGACTGTTTATAAGACCTTCACAGAGACATCCCTACAGCTCCTGAATAAAGACAGAGACATCCTGTGTTGTATTGATGTGTTATGTATCTCTCCAGCACGACTTATGTTTGTTCTGTGGTTGCAGAATGATAACAAAAAAAGGGGCAGTGCTTGATCCCACATTTATTACCCTCTATCCACCCCTGTTCATATCTACTCCTGAACACTTGTAAATCACCTTAATTGCTGCCCAGAAATTGCAATAATGTGTTACAGAATCTAAAAAATGGACAAGTAATCAGAGCTACGACATACTTTGTCCTGTGCAACAAAACCACTTAATGAAAAGCAATTGACTGACACAATAGAGAAAGAAACATAGGAAACGAAGACTCCACAATATAAGAGTAGATGCCATTATCTCAATATCACACAACCACTGCAGTGCTCTAACCCCCCTGAACTCCACAGTATTTTTAATAGTGCATGCAGTAGGTGTTCTGCTTTCTCTTGACCCACACTCTACCTTGGAGCCCATGCCTGAGGTTAAGACTATACACCTACCTGCAGCACATTACAGCCACTTTTGCTGATTAAAATTAATTTTTGCCACAAAAATTTATTTCACATTTACAACAGCTCTAACCAACCTTCCCAAACATTTCCCTTTGTCTCTTCTTTACAGGTAAACTAAACATTTTACATATTTCATGGCTTTGAAAATAGAAAATAATCTAAAAGAACAGAATGTAATCTAAAAACCAAACAAAACACTCACCTCATACGTGCTGGTGATAGACAGCCTGTAAAAGACTGGGAGAAAGACCTCAGATGTGACCACCATTGTCAATACGTAGGAAATACCATAAAATCCAATATTGGCTCCGTAACGGTAGACCTACAGATGGATAATATGAATTAGTATTTTATGATTTGGGCGTTTTTGGTATTTTTATTATGTTCTATGTACAATTTACAAATGTTTCTGTAAATGTATTAAATCATTTAGAAATGTATCCATTAGTTCCCCTTATAACTGCATTGGTGGGATGAATAACTCAGAAGTTTAAGTTTTAAGATTATCTATCCATCATTATGTCTTAGATTCACTTGAAATCAGAATCAGGTAAACTGTACAGGGAAAGTGATGCATCTCGACCTACTAAAAAGTTTTCTTGCATTAAAAATTAATTCTGCAGACTAAAATAGACACAAATAACTTTAAAGTGAGTTGTTTTTTTTAATTTGTCCCTAGGGAATGTGCAATGGCCTTACTTCAGCTGGGTTGGACAGCACCGTGATGGCTGACATGAAGCTGGCGGTCAAGGACAGGGAGACAGGCAGGGCCGTCAGTCTTCGCCCCCCCATCAGGAAGTCTCCCGAGCTTCGCTGGTCCCTGTCTGCCCAGGCAAAGTAGACCCCGACGGCAGCGGACACCACAAGCATAAGAGCGAACACCAAATAGTCTGCTACCACAAAGGAGCCAGGCACCAGAGAGTCCTCTGACATTTTGGTGAATGTCAAACCACAGCTAGATATCAAACTTTTCAGAAACGTATACAAAGTGTCCCTCGTGTTTTGCACTCATAGAGGAAAAGCAGATGAATGAGCACAAGTCCTGATACATTACCTACTCACTCAAAACTGAGCTGAGAGCAGGACCACAGACCGAAACCCTTTATATGTGTGTGTGTCTGTGTGTGTGTGTGTGTGTGTGTGTGTGAGTGTGTGTGTGTGTGTGTGTGTGTGTGTGTGTGTGTGTGTGTGTGTGTGTGTGTGAGTGTGTGCGTGCGTGTGTGTGTGAGAGAGAGAGCATTCCAGACAGGTACAAGTGAAGTCAACAGGCGAGGAGAGAGAATTGTTCAGCTGACCACAAGATAAAAGCTATCATCAGTACAGACTCCACACCTTTACACACCTTCATACACACACACACTAAATCCTAATACTGACTCTATCAATTTATTGAATTATTTCATTAAAGGAAGAATTAATTTCTGCAAGGAATACTAGAGACACTGAATATGTTCCATATGTTTTGTCCTTAAGTTTCCATATTATCTAAAATGACTTTTCAACATGTTTGAATGAATCGTATTATATGATAAAACATGTTGTCTTTCTAATTGTTTAATCAAAGCATCTACATGGAAATCACATGTTTTTGTAACATCCAGTTTGTAAAGTTGTAAAGATCTTGATCTGACTTCTTGTTTTCATCTTGTTTTTAACACTATTTCTGTATTAAACGCAGCGGCCTTAACCAAGGCACTGGCTAAGATCTGTTGCCCACTGCTAAGGATGGGTTAAATGCAGAGTATCAGTTTCACTATGCTGTACATTGCATGATATGTGATCCGCCATAAAAAATAGTTTTAATTTTAGGAATCTGACCAGGTAAGAGGCATTAAGAATAACCATTTAGAAAAAGCCAATACTCCCACTATAAATGTTCCTTGTAGTAAATTTTAGATGTTGAAAGTTGTTTGTCCATGGCCTACACAGACTCCCATGTAAATTTCCTCCATATTTGTGATATCACCTCCCACTCTGTAACCACAGTTTAAATATTTTTATGAAGCCTCTAAGGAGTCCCTATCTTTCAAGTGTACAGTATCAGTATCTCTATTCACACTTTTCATATTTACTTTTACACTTACGAAAATATATTCCAGTAAAGTGATTGTAGACAATATGAAAGATAAAAGTATCAAAATAAATAAATGAAAGAACAGCAGGAACAAGAAAGATCCTCACATTCCTGCACACGTTTCTTCAAAGTTCCTTTTTTTTTTTGTGTTACTGTTCCTGTGCAAGGTAATTCTCCCTATAATGTTTTTGAACTGTTGTGCACAATACTCCCTGTACTGCAGTGTTATTCACAATGTGTGCCTTCTGTACTGATAAGGAACAGACCTCTAAATTTATACATTTTAGCAAAGCAGGCAGAGAGGGGAGGCAGCACTTAGGTAAACTGAGGTTTTATTATCATTTAGTGAATGGAGAAATAGGTTTGAGAGGTGTTGAGACTGGACTTTTTGGATTTAGAAACTATTCTGTGGCGAGTGGCTGCAGTCTATCAGTACGCTGTCATATTACTTGCCCTTTCTACAGCTGTAAGTATTTTAGCTCATGTGGCATTCAATTCTAAACCAATTAATCGTTTTTTACTGGGTCAAGTTGATCTTGGACACCCAGTACTTTGCTTTTTGGAAGAAAGTGACGATTAAATACTTCACATACTTTGTCTTATTAGTCAACATAATAGATAACATGATTGATTTGATTGATTGTTTTTGTTAATTTACATTTTCTGACACATAGATGACAAGTTTTTTCTTCCTGTCACTTTTTATGAGGTGTTACTAATACTTGAAATATTACCACAGTAAACAGTTCCTAATGAGCTAATGGTCTCAATCAGTACTTTCAAATCGTCTTCAATAGAACATAACATTTATTTAGTAAATTCTGGTCCCATTTAGACTAAAATAGACGATGAAGCAGGGTATTCTTTAAGACATGGCTACCCTATGATTGACAAGTCACAACAAAGGATAAACTAAAACAAGGATATATAGTTTCAGAATGAAGAACGCCTCTTAAGCGTAGCTGCTCTTTAAAATAGATGTAAAAGTAGAAGACCATGTAATGGTTTTCAAGTCAGCTAAATGTATTTATTACTTAAACTGCTCTTTATCATGAACATATCCTACCCACCACCTCCATGATACCACCAGAGACAGTGGACATCTATCTATCTATCTTGATATTAAATACTATAATAATTAAGTAAAAGACAATGAACTTACCTTGAGCAGGGTAAGATTTGAGTATCTGAAATTCAGCCTGATGTGTTAATGGTTTTGATTTATCATATTGTAGATGTGTAACAAACATCCCTTCAAAACCATATAGATTTTTCATATAGATAGATATAGATCTTTCCATGACACTGTGACAGCCAACCAATGTGCACAATATCTCAACATAATTTCAATTAGTTACACCTTTTCTTTTCTAAGACTGACAAAATATCATCAGTGAAAAGGGCCTATAGAGCCTTCGTGGCATACATTTTGACCTATTAGCAGATGTAGTAATATGAAGGCAAAATACAAGGTCCTGAGGTGACAGCCATCTTTATTTAATGTTGTTGTTACACCTGTTTTCTGCTCTGACATGTCAAAATGTCGAAACCATTAGCCTAAAGTTACTTACTGCATTGTGGGTTCATGTGTGCTGCCAAAGGCTGGTAGATGTACCACAAGGTATGAAATGTTAGCAAAATAATTATTGTTTTAACCTTGTTATATTTACGAGTTTTTTAAACATTCACTAGCTTAGTCTGTTCCAAAAAGCTATTAACTGGCGGTCATTACTAGTGTTAGCTAACGTTAATCGTGTCTTTATTACATTGTCATGGCTAAAACCTATGTAGGTTGGCTAGTGACATACTAGGCAAAAAGAAGCCTTTGTCGTTGTCTATATTGTTTTTTTTTTACCTAATTTAAACTTGGCGCGGTCCTTTACTCCGCTCAGCTCTTTGCATGGTCCGCGGTTGTTTAAACTTTAGCTTTAACGAAGTTGGAAGTAGAGAGGCGCGAAACCTCAAACGAAGGCGGAAGTGAATAAAGGATTTCTCTCTCGCCTCTCCGCTTCTCTCGCACACCACGCGGAGTTAAAATTTCCCAGAATGCTTTGGGCAACATGGCTGCGCCCTGGTGTCGGCGTGTGTGTAAACAGTCGTAGTAACGAAAAGAAACACATTGTCGTTTTCATGAATCATTTCAATCGCACGACGACCTTTGGAATACAATCAATCACTTTTTAAGCAACGAGGCAAAGATGAAGATTAAATCCAAGTCTTCGTATCACAAATCTGAGAACACCTACAGGGTGAGAGTCCACAAACTTACTGCAGCATGTTGCTAATAGAGACGCAGGGGTGGAGATAAATACACAACTGTAGTAACAGTTTGTTAAACTGATATTTTATATACAAATTATAACTAAATCAAGTATGGAGACTCGTTGTTGATTTCACTCAGGTAGCATAGTCTTCTAGTTTAAGGGAAATATGGCATTCTAGTGCTAGTATTACATTATCATTGTTAAATCCGTTGTCTCCGAGCCCTAGCTAGCTCTATGAATCTGTCTGGTGTGTCTCTTTCAGTTTCTCACTTTTGCTGAACGACTTGCCAATGTCAACATTGATGTCATCCATCGTATTGACAGGACTGGATCTTATGCAGAGGTTTGTACAATCAGTCATTTTGGGCATGAGCATTTCTCTTATTTATACAACAGGCTTCTCAGTGTCTTTATGGTTTGCATCTAATGACTTGTTTGCAGGAAGTAGAGACATATTTCTCCGAAGGACTGACAAAATGGAGAGACCTCAACTTGACAGAGCATTTCAGTATGTATAAACTATGATTAATACGTCACCTTGTAGTGAGTGTTGTAACATGTAAGGAAAAAAATGCCTGAAATTACCTACAACTCTTGGAAAGATGCTGTTGTTTGCAGCGAATGTAAACTGAATGTCTTTCCTTCACAGCTACATTTTTGAAAGAGGTTTCCAACAAGAGCCAGTCATTCAACATGCTGGTGTTCCATCAGAAGACGATAGTGGAGAGTCTGAAAACACACCTGGCTGTCATCAACAGTCTGGCCTATCAGCCACTGTTGGAGTAAGTTGTCTCTTATTTCGTATATGGCTTGTAGCTTATTGTGCCATGTGATGCAGTAGCTGTAGTTTACGTGTGACTCCAGTCAATAACTCCAGCGGTGTCTCTCTACTCTTTCTCCCTTCAGCCTGGTGGTGCAGCTGGCCAGAGACCTCCAGACTGACTTCTACCCCCACTTCCCAGACTTCTTCGTTCTGATCACCTCGCTGCTGGAAACCAAGGACACGGAGGTCCTGGAGTGGGCTTTCACCTGTCTCTCCTACCTCTACAAGTACCTGTGGAGGCTCATGGTGAAAGACATGAGCAACATCTACAGGTGAGAAAATAAGATGATTCTGCGGAGGCTTCATAGGTGAATCTATTTTCCAACATGGTGAAAATTAATTCTTCTTTTCTCCTCAGTTTATACAGCACACTGCTGGCGCACAAAAAGGAGCACATCCGCAAGTTTGCAGCAGAGAGCTTCTCTTTTTTGATGAGAAAGGTGAGCAGATGTCAAACATGAGCTTGTGCCTTCCTTCCTCGTGTCAAAATGTTAATGATTCAATGACATTTCTACGTGTCACGCAGGTTCCGGATCTCGATGCCCTGCTGAATCATGTGTTCACAGATCTGCAGCAGCACCCTGACAAGGCGGAGGGAGCAGGTCAGCTGCTGTTTGAAATGTGCAAAGGAGTCCGAAACATGTTTCACTCCTGCGCTGCAAACGTGAGTTTCTTATCTAAGGACTGTATGTGCTAAATAATGTTACTTAGCAGAATCCCTGGTTTAGTACAAAGTGTTGTCAGTTAAAGGTGCAATGTGTAAGAAATGGCCACCTGTCAGATTCATACTCATTCATACCTTGAACCATCTGTTTCTCTTCACCTTTCTCTTCAGGCTTTCCCTGTAGCTTTGCGTAAGCTTGGACCCTCAACCAGCCCCGGAGTCTCTCTGCCATGGGACACTGTCAAGGACGCACTGGATCACATGGCCCAGGCTGCGGCTGATCACGTTGAAAGAGACCAATTCCTGGTTTTGTGGGAGTCCTTACAGGTGGGTTGAAACATTCAAAATGCATCCCAGACAATTGGACTTACCCCGCCTTGTGTCTGACGGTGATGTGTTCCCATGTACAGCTCAGTGTGGTGGAGGTCCTGGGTGTCATGGAGGCCAAAGGAGAAGAGGCGGACCAGGCAGCAGAGCAGCTGGAGAGGCTGCTGTTCATTCTCCATACCCTGGTGTCCCACAGAGACGGAGCCAAGATCACCAAGCCGGAGGCTGTCTGCCAGGTAGGAGGAGAACGCTGGTCTCCCGGTAAAGTCACAGTGACTTGTCTTTTTACTGTTTTACTCATCTTACTTCTTTTCTCCTGCCTGCAGACGGTGTTGCGGCTGACTCAGAGCTCGTCTATGTCGGCTCCTTGTTCCCGTCTGCTCCTCCAGATCACCTCCTCTCTGCTCCTCGGAGAGAACATCACCCTGCCCAAGGCGCTCATCCAGGAGACGGTCCAGAAGGTGTGTGTTTGTGTTGAACGGGGAAAAAAGAATGTGACAATATCTGTATGTTTGGGGTTAGTACTTTTGTTGGTGTGTTAACATGTGTCTCTTTTTCACAAGGTCTTTGGCAGCACAATTGGGCAAGATCTGATACTCGAGTTCACAAAGGAGATGTTTACCATGAAACAGTTTGAGCAGGTGAGTCACCAGTGGAGGGATGTTTCCAGTATTTTCTTCTGTTTCTGCTTCTGTCTGGTTTCTGACTTTTTTCCTCCATCCCTCTCTTCCAGCTCTTCCTCCCCAGCCTGTTGCGCTTCACCGCTGGCTTGTTCGGCTGTGGCGATCCCGTGTCTCGCCACTGTGGCCTGGATGTGTTGGTTAGTCTGATCCTCGCCAAAGCCCCACCACCCACAGACGGCTCCATGGCCTTTGAAACCTACCCGCTGCTCTTCACCGGACAGACCACAGGGTCAGATATTACAGTATATTTACATCCTTTAAATTATTTAAGAACAGTCTGAATACATTCTTTGTTGATTCATGCCCTAATCCTACTTTTGAATGTAGTATTGTCCAGGAGGTAAGCGTGTTTTTTCCTCCCGCAGAGTGTTTAGCAGTAACGACGCAGGTCAGAATAGCAGCACAACATCAGAGCAGCCTGCAGTGCCAGAATTGGTGCTGTCTCTGATCAAATATCCAGAGGAGGAGAACCAGTCCATCACTGACCTGTCACTTCCTTGGGCTGCTCTGGTGCTTCTGCCACACCTCAGGTAACACACGACCCCCCACCACATCCCATTTCCTATCATCTCTCAAGCTGTCCTGTCAATAAAGTCATGAAAAGGCCTAAAAAATACTTAAAAAAGGGGGAAAGTGGAGTAAAGATGAGCAGAGAGATTTATTAAACTAATCTGTTGTATTTCTGTTTTGGTTTTTTTATTCTTCAGGCCTTTAACTCCAGCTAGTGTTGTTCCTGCTGTGACTGCTTTCTTAAACCACCTCCTGTGTGAGATTGAGACAGAAAAACTGGGAAAAGGTTTGTGATTTCTTGTTACCTTTTTTCTTTAATGGTCACACTGCATAAATATCAAACTGCTCATAGCAACTGAGACGGTTGTGAAGTATTGAGTAGTTGTAGTTATTAAGTACAAAACACCACAGACAAAATGAGCTATTGAACTGTTCATACCCATACAAGTTTTAAAACAGATTTTGAATTGTGCATTGAGTTTTGCTGTTCTCGAGACTGAAGCCCTTCTGCCCTGCCTTGCTTCTCCACCCTCCAGCCGGTCTGTTCGTAGCCAGACAGGCCCTGAGCTGCCTCCTCACTCTGGACGGCTCTGCTGAGCTCCTCGCACTGCTCACTGTGGACAAGATCAACTCAATCCTTCGGTACTTTCCGTTGTTTTTATAGCTGAAATGTAATGAGGAACAGGTTGTAAACGCCTCTGTCACTTCCACTAACTTACAATCATTGTGTTCATTCTGGTTACAGGAAGTTTCCCACTGACCTGTCTGCCCTGCTGCTGGGAGATCTGTACTACAGCCGCCTGTCACTCAGCGGTGTTTCAGAGCACCTGTCCCACAGTGCACTGCTGCAGCTCTTCCAGTTCCTGCATGCCAACCTCTCCTCCAACATCTCCATGGTATATCAGCAGGGACTTAAAGCAATTCCTCATTATTGAGAAAGCTCATTGAAACACAAAGACATTTAATCATGAGTTTCACCGAATATCCAAAGAATAATGCAAATATGTTTACCACCAGTGTCACTAATAAATTGTTTTCTCTCTCAGATCCGCCTCCTGACTCTGAGGATTCTCTCTCAGTTTGAGGCAGAGCTCCCTCCACAGATCGAGGTACAGTCTGCATTCTCATTGAACTTGATCAAATACATTTAAACGATGTGCTTATTTGTGTGAGTGTGTGCTTCTCTGTCCAGGGTGAGGAGAATGTGGAGGTGCAGCCGGTGTTTGCAGTTTGCCTGCAGGCTGAGCTGGTGCCAGCTTCGGTGCAGGACTACAGAGAAAAGCTGCTTCACCTCCGGAAGCTGAGACACGACCTGGTGCAGCGCAGTCTGCCGCAGGGCCCGCCTGGCACCTTCCAGCAGGTACAGAGGAAGCTCTCCTGGCTGTTTCTTCTTCTCTTCATCATTTGGAAATTATCAACACCGTGACATTGATAATTTATTCTTGTGATGTGATTTCTAAAGTGATGTTTAAAGGGGCAATTTGTGAGATGTACGTTCAGAATTTTCACGTGATACGTGCCACTTTGTAGCACTTTGTAAGAGACGGTACCCAGAACCTTATAAAGTGTGTAGGAGATTGCAGTACATGTATTAAGTACAAATATAGACATGAGAGGAGAGATGCTTCAGTGGTATCATTCTTCTGCCCATTTTCCTCCAGGTTCCTCTGCGTTACCTCATCGCAATGCTGTTCGTCAACTTCAAACCTCTGTGGGACGCAGTGATTGAACTTGTTGTGTGAGTATAAGATTAATTTAGCTGAAATTAACACACTTATAATGGTTTGATACATTGAGTCATCTGCTTTTTGTCAGTCAAGCTCTTTTCATTTAAGGCATTTTGATGATTGCTAACAGGCATTACTGCTAAAAATAAGAACTTTGTCTGAATTGCCTGCATAATTATCACAAATATTTAACATCTTTAGGTGTCTGCTGAAGACATTTAGTACAAACGGGTCTCTTTGCTCCTCACAGGAGCCACGCCAAAGGGATGGACAACAAAGACTTCTGGAGAGTCTACCATGAACATCTGGAGATGGTGGCAGGGCTGGCTGGTAAGGGCTGCCCGCTGTGTATGTGTGTTACATGTAAATTCTTTATTCAGTGACAGTTTTTACATGCTGGGACCCACAGCTTGGTAACACTTAATAATAACCATCATTAATAATCATAGTTCAATCAAATCATCAGTTTCATCCAAATAATGTTTAACTACACAGTATTGCTTTATAAATGGTGTATAAAGCATGTCAATGCCAATGGTCAAATAACTATAAGTTAAAGTTTAATTAACTATAACTCTTCCTCTCTGCGTGTAGAAAAAGAGCTGCAGGAGGATGGCGAGGATGATGATGAAGAGGAGGATTCAGGTCCCCAAGGCGAGCAGGGCTGTGATGTCATTGAAAGCGGGGATGTGGGGGTGCTGTTCCTCGAGCAGCTCAAACTGAGCTGTAACCCCAACGAGAGGACGGACTTCATCAACTTCCGCAGCCTGCTGTGGCGCTCCATGGCCCAGTTTCCCGACAGGGTGGAACCACGCAGCCGAGAACTGACCCCCCTGCTGCTCAGGTTCATCAGGTCAGTGTTTATGGTGTTTTTACGTGAACTATATTATAGGTACATTTATCCTGTGCCGTCAGAGTGCAAGGATCTCATCCTGATGCTTTTATTGTTGTTGTCAGGAATGAGTTTTACCCCGCCGACCTGCTGGTGGCTCCTACTCAGAACTTGAGGAAGAGGGAAGATGCTGCTCTGGAGGAGTCTCAGATGGCTGTGGAGGGTGAGGAGGAGGGAGAGGAGGAGGAGCAGGAGGCGGAGGAGGGAGGTAGACAACAGAGGAAGGCACTGCCAAGGAGAGCTGCCGCCAAGTAAGATATCAGAATCACACTCAATGATGTCTCTACCTGCCTCGTGATCGTTACAGTAACAACTATTACTCTACACTAGTTACAGCAGTGGTGGATGAAATATACAGAAAAGTAACTAGTAACTAAAGCTATCCGATAAATGTAGTGGAGTAGAAGTATAAAGTTGTGAGAGTATTTTAATATTATTTATCGCCCTGTTCTGTGTATAGTCTGGAAGTGTAATGTGTGACCCCTGTGTGGGAATTGCCTTTTTTCTCACAGACAGCTGATTGCCCATCTGAAGGTATTCGCCAAATTCACCAACCCTCGCTCTCTCTACCTGGAGAGCAGCCTCGCTGAGCTCTATAACCAGGTAATCCAAAAACTTCACGCACATTTTGCTCTGATGTTTGAACATATCTGGACACTCTTCAGCAATGCCAAAACCGTCTGTGTCTGAGTGTCTTTTTTAATATATCACAGTACGTAAGTTTTCTAAGCATGCTGTACTCCTCTCTGTTTTCAGTTGCTGTGCCATCAGGACCAGCAGATCCAGCGAGTTGCACTGGAATGCGTTCTCACATACAAAGACCCCAACATAGTCCCATACAAGTAAGAACACTTCTAGGAAAACACGTGTACAGTAATATTTCTCTTGACGCAACAATCTCCCATTCTTCCTTTGCCTTAAAGAGTTCATTGTGGCATCTCCGATAGGAATCAGAGCTCTCGTCGTCAGCCCTCTATGGTTACAGGCGGAGGAATGTTAACTGTTATCAAGCTATCCGTTTACTGAACCTCCAGCCCACCTGCAGACAGATGTGTATTTCCTGGAAAGTTTTACATTACAGATGCTTGTGTGTGACTCTTTGTTCAGGATCAGGATGTAACACTGACCTGGTTTTGTTTTTTGTATGCCGGTAATGAGTCCATATATTAGGATCTACAACATGGCCTTTCACCTTCAGTTGATATGGGTTATTAACTTGACTATCAAATACACATAAAGCATCATTATGGGGCTACATTGTAGGTCATTAGGAGTGTCTTTAACCCAGGTTCAAGTTTCTGTCCTAAGAATAAGTCTTTGTTCAAGACACTGAAGTGTGTGTCTGAAGTTTTGACCTTTGTGTGTGTGTTTGCGTGTTTTCAGGGAGAATCTGGAGAAGCTGCTGGAAGACAAACACTTCAAAGAGGAAATCGTCCATTTCAACATTTCTGAGGAGACGGGAGTGGTCGACGCTTCACACAGAGCCAAGCTCATCCCACTGTTAATGAGGTACTGTGTGTGTGTTTGTGTTGTGGAGTATGTTTTTTCGTTAATGTCAGCTGCCTAAAAATAAATAATTAGACATTTTGGAAAACACACTTTCCTGATGATGAAAAGATTGACATCACTCTCATGTATGATAAGATAAACAAACAAATCCTCTGCACACTGACATAGACTTTACTAGTAATTTATTAAAGGGAACAACGCGTTTGAGTCTGAGGCCTCAGACCTGAGCTGAACCTGATGACGCTGAACGCGAAACGCATCAGGTTCACCTCAGGTCTGATGCGTTCACCTCAGGTCTCAGGCCTCAGACCTGAGGTGAACCTGATGACACTGAACGCGAAACGTGTTGTTCCCTTTACTAAATTACTATAGTAAAGTCTATGTCAGTGTGCGGAGGATTTGTTTATCTTATCACACACGTTCCTGCTGCCTACCAGCACCAATTTTTTTTCTTTACCTCTAGACAGCCACACTAGCTGTGATTCTCTCCGTCCAGTTTCTTTATGCTAAGCTAAGCTAACATCTCCTGACCATGGCTTCATATTTGATAGACAACAGAAGAGTGGTATTAATCTTCTCATTGAGCTCGCTGCAAGAAAGCGAACTCAAGCAATACTTTTACAATACACATAATCACTAAGACACACTTTGTTCATTTTGGGAGTGTCCATTGGTTTTACAGTTTATTAGCTAACAAGTCAGGTCATTGATAAACTGCTTTTCATGTTGACATGGAAAGCAGCAGCATTCTTTCAAAAAAGAAGAATGTAGGGAGACCATCTCCTTTCTCAGTGCACCACAGCTTTACCTGAAGTAACTTACACTTTGATTTGATCTGTCAGTCACCAGCCCTGTGTTTGTTGTTCAGGATCCTGTTCGGCCGTCTGCGCAGTAAAGCAGGCAGCAAGTTTCAGGGGAAGGCGAGCTCCGCCTCCCGCTCCTCCATTATCCTGCGTTTCCTGGCAGGCTGCCAGTCTGAGGAGTTGGGGATATTCATTGACCTGCTGCTGGAGCCTGTCTGCCATCACAGCCAAGGTACGACACGTGCCGTTAACAATAAAATATATTCGCCAAAAAACTTCCAGCCAAAAACCCCCCTGTTGAAGATTCAGGTAAAACAAGGTTAATATGTTGAGTCTGTATGACCTTTCAGGTTGAACTTCAATCCTAATCAGCATAGATTAAGATTTAGTTTTTTAAATGGGTGACACATTCAGAGTGAAAACTAAATGATGTTTGTTCTTCTAACTGGTAGAGCTACCGGGGGAATGATATATAGAGTGACTTTCTGGGCCTTGTTCATTATAGATCATAAAAAAAACTTTTATTTTTGTAATTAGTAATTAATGTAATATAATCTGCTGCAAAAAACTAATTTTTTAAACAATTTTTTAGACTTTTTTTATCTGCAGCACTGTGAATATAAATTAATGTATCGATTAGTCAGTTGGAAGTAAAGTAATCTAGTATTTTGATAATTTGATATTATTTCTGTCATTTTTCAAGCAAAATGTGAAACATTTCTTGGTTCCAGTTTCTTAAATGTAAGCTTTTGCTGCTTTTCTTTGTCATTTATTATAGTAAGTAAAGAGTTTTTGGGTTTTGGACTGTTGGTCGGACAAATAGAGGGAAGAAATGAATGAAAATAGTTGTTAGTTGCTCCCCTAGTGCTCATTCGTCTTTATTTCTGCAATTTATATAATACAGACTGATAAATTAAGTAAGTAAGATGAAGACTACCCTTCCAAAGGTCTCAGTAGGCTTCAACGATTCCAATAGTATATCTGATACAGAACAATACACAAGAATTACACAAGAAAACAACTCTCTCTTGAACTAATGCTCCTCCTGAGACTCTGATGTAAAAAGCAGCATTTTAACAATAGGCATTCCCTTCTTCTTTGCCTGCTTCTTCAGGTTCCTGCCTGTCAGCAGTGTTGAGAGCAATAGCTGAGACAGATGTGAGTGCCGTCTTGCCGCTGGGCCGTCAGCACAGCCTGCTGAACATCATCAATGTGGTGATCCAGAAACTGGGCCACCTCATCCACATCTACCTGCCCAAGGTGCTGCAGATCCTGCTGTGTGTCACCGCCTCGGTGTCCACCATCCTGGACAGCAGGGACCAGGTAATCAAGATAGAGATCGATAAAAATATATATATTTTTTGGTAGATTTTTAATGATCAGATTCCTGAATTATTTCTATATATGACCAAGACAACTTGAGAGCATACCAAGAGTAACAAGTTGAATGAGTTGAAGCTGTTCAGTTACAGCTGCTGTATTACTGATCTCTAAAATAATAAGTATGATTGACTTCCAAGTTAAAACGTGCCATTGTGAAGCGTGTGTGTACAGTTCACTGGGTACTATAAGTTGTTTTGTCTTTGTAACAGAAGTGCATAGGAGGAAACTTTCATTAAATCTTTTCCAGTGTTTATCTAGCCACTAAAGTGTTACTTTAGTTTCTCTGTCCGTCTAATGTTTGACAGGTTCTTTCTTCAGTTACAGGAAAAGAATTTCTGAGATAGTTTGTCTGTGAATAAGAAACTGTGCTTTTTGAGCCGCAAGTGAATAATAAAAATGCACGTATGAGCATCACGGATAATCGGGTGTTAAAATGTTATTTACTGCAATGCCACCTGATATCATATTTTTAGAAATATCTTTGTTCTTGGATGCTTTGTTAAAACAATATATAACTAAATCCTTTGCACTAAGAGAAGTAAACCTAAAAAACTGTCCTGTTGTCTGCAGCTGCGTGGAGGTTGCATCAGTCCACTGAAGAACCTGAGGCGACTCGGCATCCTGCTGATCCAGGACTTTTTCGACGGCTTTGACTCCTACAGCTTCAGTCCAGATGAGCTGGACGCCGTCTTTGAGGCTGTGGTCTTGCCTCAGGTACTCGTCGCTAACAATTTTTGTGTTTTTGTCGGGTTTCCATTATGTTTAAGGTTTTTTTTTTGTGAATACATTTCTGGTTCAGCTAAAAGTTAATATTTGTTTTTGTGCAGGTGTGTCGTCTCCCCACAGAGAGCCCTTACTCCCCCACCCCTCTGCTGAAACTCATCCATGTGTGGTGCAAAAATGCCAGGTCAGTCTGCCTCTCCTCTCCATCTGTGGTATTCTGATCACATTGTTCATCTATCTTCCAAAACATCTTTAACAGTTAATAGTAGTTTTCATCCAGAGTGAGTTAAAGAAAGAAATACATGAGATGTTTTTCTTGTTTTTCAGGTATTTCCCCCTCTTGGCCAAGCAGAGGCCGAACCAGCCGGAGTGTGATGTTCTCCTTAACGTCTTCGCCCTACTCTCAGCCAAGAACGCCTCCCCAGTGACCATCGCCATGGTGATGGACATAGCAGAGTCTCTCGCAACCACTGAGGACTTTGTTGCCTCAGAGAGCGAGACGGAGCTGAGCGTGAACGGATGTGTGTTCCCGCAGCCAGAAGAGGGCGCTCTTGTCAGTGCAGGTTAGCAAAGTTTGATAAAGGAAAGAAGATAAAGTGAATTATCTTTAGTATATCTTCTAACTCAAGTGTTGTCGTAGATTTAAATGTGAACACTGTTGTATCTCCTCCAGACTCATTAACTCAGGGCTCCAGACTGCTGCTGCCTCACATATCCACCCTGCTGCACTACCTCAGCGGAGTCGTACGCAACACCGACAGACTCAAGAAGAAGAAGTTCAGGGCCCAGGTGGCCAAAGAGCTCAACATCCTCTCCAAGTTAGTGTCTTATTTGGATGAGAACACACAGTATAGTTCACATTCAGGTTACTTTCGCTGTCTGTAAGATTTGTTTTGTGTTTGCACTTTACTTTGTCTCATCAAACACCTCTTTGACTTTTTTCTCCATCAGGGTGAGTCGCTTTGTCAGCGACAAGGAGCAGAGCTCGGTGCTCATCAGCCTGCTGCTGCCCTACCTCCAGAGAGCCAACAATCCTCAAGTAAGACTAACAAATTATTATTTGTTTTCTGTATTTGTTTGTTTATCAGAACCCCCATTAGCTGAGCCCTAAAGTGCAGCCAGTCTTCTTGGTATTTATATTAAAAGCCTACATTTTTTATTTTATTTTATGCAGTGGCACCCAGTGGAAAATAAATAGAAACAAACAAAAGGGAACAATAACAACATTAATAAAGCATGTCTGTTGGAATTTTAATTTTTGATTTTTCTTGTTTGATGTTGTTTGATGATTAATCATTAATCGTTATTAAGAAATGAACCTAGTTTATCAGAGCCTGTGCTTCTTCATGCTGCCCATTAATGACCTTGCTGTGTGTTTGTTTTAGGAGACAGAAATCGACATCCTCGCCACAGTGCAGAACCTGCTGCGACAGAGTGCGCAGCCCTCCGCCTTCCTGCGGCCGCTCAGCAGACTCTTCTCCATCATCCACAACAAGCTGCCCAGACAGGCCCTCGTTAACGTGTTCCAGGTACAGCAGAGAACTAAACAAGATGCTCATTTTACTGGTGTATTGTATTTGTAATTGAAGACATAAATGTGCAGTCACCACTGTCGGTCACACTGCACTGGACATTGGTGTATGAATCCATATACAGTAAGCAGTGTGATATATGTAGCTTTTAGCCTGTATCAGATGTATATTTCCAGCTGGTGTTTTTTGCTATTTTTATTGGATTTTAGAGTTAAAATGAGTGTTTTCATAAATAATCAAAGTGTTTAGCATGTTGACAGGGAAACCAGGCCAACATGAAGCCAGAAATTCACTATTAACTGATAACTACACCACCTTAATAAAACCAGGACTTTTTAGCATGTTTCTTCTTTTTAATGACTCTTTCTCCCTCTTGCTGCTTTGCTCTCAGACTCTGTCAGATCTGGAGCCGTCCATCTTGTACATCACCGATTTAGCAACAAAGGTAAGATCATTCATATCATATTCATAAATACCATATTTACCCATACCTGTGTTATACACCTGGTTCACAATATTCTAACTAGTAAGACGACTCTTATTGTTTCACGCTCACTTTCTCCAGCTTAACGCGTTTGACAGTCGGCACTTGGATGAGGTCTACTTCGAAGTGCGTCTGACGGCTTTCCAAGATGCCACAAGACGCGTCAAAGACATGACCACTCTGGACCTGGACTACATCAGCACCATCATACACAACTGCTTCCACACCTATGAGGTAAGCAGATACATGATATTGACATGCTGTCTATACTGTTAGCTTCAACCCGAGAAGATTTTCATCATCTGTTTGATTCTCCTCTCCTCCCCGCTCCCTCCTTCCTTTGGATGCAGATTGGTGACATGTCGCTGGCAGACAACGCCACGTTGTGTCTGTCTGCGGTGATCACCCAGCTGGCAGAGGTCGGGGCTGGAGAACAGATCTACAGGGACATTGTACAACACACCATCCTGGACGCTGTACACAAGGGGCTTCGCAGCAAGACAGAGGTCAGGAGCACATGTCACTCCTCCCATTTCTAAACACAGTGGGGATATCAAGATGATCCTATAAACTCACTCAGTATGAAGTTAGTCATCTGCTCTCTCCCTTCTCTCTACCAGAGTGTACAACATGACTACACCACTGTACTGGCCTGCCTGGTAAAGACCTTTCCCTCCAAGAAGGAGTTCAGAGACCTGGTGCAGCTCACCGACTACAACGACCCAGAGTCTGACTTCTTTGAGCACATGAAGCACATCCAGGTAAGAGAGAGAACCATGAAAAGTCACTCCTGTATCTCCTTTCTCCCTTTTCCACCTGTCACACATGTGACTGACATATCTGTGGCATTATTTTCTTTCTGTTTAGATCCACCGTCGAGGTCGCGCCCTGAGGAGGCTGGCCAAGCAGCTGACCGAGGGCCAGGTGGTGATGACGCCTCGTTCTCTCCAGAATTACATCATGCCGTACGCCATGACCGCCGTGCTAGATGAGAAGATGCTCAAGGTGACTCATGCACACACAAACTCATCCAAACACACAAGTTTTGTTTATTGTTTTGTGTGTTTGACCTCCTCCTCCTCCTCCTCCTCACATACTGCAGCATGAGGGCATGATATCAGCGTCGGTGGAGGTGGTGGGCGCAGTGTGTCGCAGGCTGACCTGGTCCAAGTACCTCTACTACCTGAAACACTTCGTCCATATCCTGCAGACAGCGCAGGCTGAGCAGAAGCTGGCGGTCAGGTGGGGATGTCTGCTTATAAATCACTTTTAACCACTGCGTTTCTTTTAATGACCTTTTTATTTTAAAGGGACAGTTCACCTCAAAATCTAAAATACACATTTTTCCACCTGTGGT